>NC_134491.1:24519435-24819435 GCF_040206685.1 Ascaphus truei
GTGATACACCCTTTAAAGAGGTTCCCTTAAAAAAATGGGAAAATACAGAAATTATACACATAATAGTAAAAACCTTATTTTATGCAGGCGACCTTTCTTTGGATATGCAGTTGCTGGATAAAGGAAATGGCATATCATCCTATCTATCATCATATATTTTCAGAATCATCACAACATTCTATTACTGAGTATTGAGGGGGTTTGGTATCTGTGGAAGCGAAATGCATGACCCTCACCCCTGCACGCATTGTATACATCATTCACTCAGAATATCAGAACAGACAATGTCTGCGATGGTCAACATGGCTGACTTATGATCCTTTCCTTGTGGCTGACACACGCCCCTGGGTGACCCCCTCCTTTCGGTGGAGGTGCAACACACTTCTGGATCAAAGTTTTGCTGCACATGACACATACATAGAGAGTGATGAGTACTGCCAAAACACATACAAGAGCATTCACAAGCAACGCTTCCTGGAAACCAATCCTCCCATCAAGGCTCAATTGTACATATATCTTAAATTTCTAACTTAAACACACTCTAAAGAATAAAAATATTGAGTCTCTGAAAAAATTAAATGATTTGATAAAACCGGGCCTTAGCCTGGTGTCTTATTTTCCTCGTTGGTTAACGGTTAGAGTTTTGACTCAGCAAGACGTTAACTTGCTGCGGCTGTGCTTTAGGTGACGTTGGTCTTTGGTGGCGCTGAAACATTTGGTGGAGCTGGAACGAGCTTTGGGTCCAGGAAAAGAACTCTGCCACTTTAATTGCTGTATTTGTGGTTACTTTAGGCCTTTTCACCTGGGATGCAGAGCATGCTTGCGTAGGACATATTTGACTATTAACCCCATCTCGAGTAGGTGCACTTTAAACTTTGCCTAGAGAGACTCAAAAAATGTATTAGTTGCATACAACTTATTGTTTTATTACCAATAACATGGTCCTTAATTCGTTCCTTTGGACTGCTGATAGTCACAAGTCATCCCATAAGTGTCTCACAGGGAGATCAATGTGTTTACTCCTGTCTTAGCATCCACATATAGACAGAGGTATTCCCTATTAATGTTCCTAATTCGTTCCTCAAATTAAAACTAAGTAGCCAATGTGAACCTGACTTTGCTACAATCTAAGTTCCTGAAACTTTGGGACCTCATCCCTTGCCAAACCACTTGCTTCCATAATTAATTCTATTCTGTCTGCAGGCCATATCCCTAAGACCTGGGAAACTGCCAGAGTTTGTCCCAATCTACAAAAGTGGGGACAAAAAACACTGTCTCAAACTACAGGCCAATCTCTCTCCTCCCAATACTATCCACAGTCATGGAAAAAATATTCACTCCCGATTAAGCAATTATCTTACCCATACAAATTTCCCTAGCCAATCCCACTCTGGCTTTTACCCAAACACTCCACTGTAACTATTCTGCTAAAAAATGTGAAATGCCTTGTATATAATGCATACCTTATTCACTTATGTAACTGCTTTTGCAACTATGTATCCCCTGTATTTAACCCTGTTGACAAGACACACTCACAAATGAGAGGTGACTCCCAATTCACCCCTTCCTGGCAAACCCATACTAGATTACACAGCATTTTTTGACAATAGCCACTGCTTACGGACACCTTTGGAAAAAATAAATGTCCATTCTGATTGGCTGGCTTCATTTCCTTTAAATGACGTCATCATTTGTGTTAGCCATATCCAAACTCACATGCTTTTCACGACCAATCAGGACCGTGAGAACCATTTGATGCAAAATGTGACGTCATAGGCCTTTAAAAGCCTATGTCGTCTCATTTTCCAGCTTGACGCCGTGGGGAGAGGACCTCCCCTCAGAAGAAGATGGACCTACGTCACAGAAGAAGAAGCCAGAAGACCCCGAAGACCCCGCAGACGGTGAAGAAGACCCCGAAAAAAAGACCACAGACGGTATGGATTATAAAGACAAGAAAGAAGACACCACATTGGATTACAAAGGTTTATTATTTTATGGGTTGCTGGTTCCTGTCTTTGGATGTGTTGCAGACATAGCGGTTTTCCCTCAAGTCGGTCATTGGTCATCAAATGGTAAGTAAAGTCAAGAAATGTATTTTATTTAATTTGTAATGTTGTTTTTTGTTTTTTTCTCACAAGTCGGATTTATTTTTTTAATGTTCTATTCATGCCCATGTATGTATATATATCCCTCTTGAGCTATATGCATACATGTTTATTAAAGGGTTGTTTTTCAAATGGTTATTGCATTTTTTCATGTCTTCTACAAGTCTTTTCCCTGTTTGCTTACTATTTTGTGTTTGCAGTGTAATGTAGAATTACTTCTTTCATTTCAGATGATTATGATTGCATGTGTATATGTTGGGACCTTGCCTTAATTGTATAATGTGGCTTATTTGGTACATTTAGATTGTTTATGATCGTGTTACTTAGGAATAAATTTGTTTTTGCACTGGTTTTGTGTTTGTCTAGCATTCTTCAATAGGGATTTTTGGTTATATTTGCTTGAAATGTTTTTCAGATGGCATTAATTGTGTGTTAATTTATTATTGTCGACTTGCTTTGATTATATAGAATGTTTACTTTCAAGCGTGTATTTGTTTTGGAGCATTGATTGCAATTGTGTACATGATGTAAATATTATTTGCTTCATGTACAAATAGTTCAATAGTATGTTTTATACCAATGTACTCTTTACTGCTTTGGATAGGTGCATGCTTTATTCTCTTATGAGAAGTGTTTTATTTTCATTTGGCTTTGTTTTTAATTTGGCAGTGATGTTGTCAATTGCAGATCGGATGTTTTAAAAAGCTACATGCATATCCTTTCTCATCTCTTTGTAGCTTGCTTAATCATACTTATATTTTACATACATTTATAAAGATATATGTAAAATAATATATATATATATATATATATATGTGAATATATAAAACACACAATAGAAAAGAACAAAGACAATCCCCTTAAGGTTGCACTCTAAAATAAACCACACAGATAAGCATAAAGAATATAGCTGAAAAAAACAGATGCTCTGCCGAGATAGAAAAAATGAACAAGATTTTATTAGAGAAACAGCAAGACACACTAACTTAAAAACATAAACATGCTAATGACAGCAAAAAATATATGGACAGTGACTACTAAAAGAAATATGCTGTGGATTGAACCAAAAAGACGAAGATGTGTCTAATTGAAAAAAAATGTGAATATATATATTGTGGTTATGACCGTTGCTGTATTAACCACTATGGTAATGAAGGGGTAAAGTTGACCCTCAACACCCCCGGAAACCATAAACACCCCCCCAAATTCCAAATACCCCCTTAATCCACTGCCGCTCCCCACAGAAAGCATGGTAATGGATGGTTAACCCCTTCATTGCCTTAACGGTTGGCCGCTAAGGTAATGAATTGGGCTGTTAATGCATTATTCCTGCTTCGGAGCTGATATTCCTGGGTATCAGATCTGGAGCCCCCCTGCATCAATCGAGGCAGGAAAAGGGCCAGATTTTTTTTCTATGTCCCCTATCGCCGCTCAGCTCCAGTTTCTTGCCAACTTTTGTTGACGGAGCGATTTGGAGAAAATCTCTCCATTTTATAGCCGCGATCAGTGCCGAGATGCTGATCGGGGCTACTAGAATACGGCGGGTTTTAAAACTGGCGAGATATTGCTTCTCGCCACCCGCGCGGCGAGTTTTTCTTTCCACAAACAAAAACTGGAGGATTTTCCTCATCTCGTCAGTTTTTCGCCATTTACTGAATTGCTGTAGGCATATTTGGCAAAAAACTGGCGAGATTGGGCTTCTCGCAGCTCTCTGCATAGGCCCCTAAATCATTAAAACAAAAATCCAAGAGAGGAATGTGGTAAAAAAGACTATCAAGGATTTACAACAGAATCTACATACTTTCAGAGACATGGCTGATTTTGAAAACATGGATGACAAGCTAAGCCAAGAGGTGGAGAAAATAGAGGATGAGATCATGATCAAGAAACAGACCAAATTCGATAGAGACCGTGTTGACTACGAACGCAATCAAGTATACACTTGGCAAAAACCACGGCTGATAAAGAATATCAACAGACAAGAAAATGTACAGAGAAGGAAACCAACAGACGTCCAGACCATCAGAGAAAATCTAGTCCCAAGAAATAAATTCTGAAGAAGAATCCTGATATATCAAGCATGTCAGATTTATCTGATAATGAGGCACGCCACTCTTCAGTCTCCTTTTCCACAGAAGATGATGCCGATAAGAGTTGAAACCATACTGAATATGTGGCACGTCAAATGAGGTTATCACAAGACACCTCGATGTCCTATGACTTGAGAAGTTCTAAGAACTCAAAAAAACTATCAAAAAGGACAAGGCACTCGCTCAAAAGAAGGGACGCCAAACAGAGGGAAGAGGGACTTTTGATTTGTCCAACTAATGTTGTTAATATTTCAGGTGTTGATCTTACAGAGGGAGAAATGGCAGTGCTGGAGAAGGGTCTTAACTTCACTTTAAGTGAAGATTTTGACTTCTTCAGCACTGTCATTGATCTTCAAACATAGGTTAGAAAACTTTCCCTAAAGAAATTTTTTCTGTCCAGGGTGGATACTAGTATCAGATATCCTCCACCGGACAGTTTGGACAATTTTAGTCCAGCCTCTCTGGTTGATGCACCTGATAGACCCTCCTTTAGGGAGTTGAGCGTCCTCCAAGACATGAATGATTTGCTCACTGAACAGGAATTAGTTGAGACACCAGTGATTAACACTGATGAACAATATACTTTTCTCACTGACAGCAAACAGACGAAGCATAAAACAAATCCATGTTTTGTCCACTCTTTAATAAAGGGGCACATATTGAGATCTTTGAAAAACTTGTTGAAAAAGATCTCCAGATGCTAGCTAGGGGTTTTTCCTTCTCTACATGTACACATGGCAATTTTTCTAAAGAGGAAAGAATGCATCTTAGTTCCCTTAGTAAAAGAGGCGACATCATAATCAAAAACGCAGATAAAGGCGGAGCTGTGATGGTTATGCATATTGATACATATCTAAATGAAGCTTTGAGACAACTCAACAATACACAAGCTTATTGCAAACTAGATAGAAATCCCATAGTTCCATACCTTACTAAGATTAGGGAGCTGCTGGAGATGGGCAAGGAATTGGGAGTTCTCACACAACAGGAGTTTTTGTTTCTTTTTAATCCATTTCCCACAGTACCCATTTTTCACCATCTCCCAAAGATCCATAAGTCTCTGGTCAGCCCTCCTGGCCGACCGATTATATCGAGCATTGGATCTTTGGGAGATGGTCTTTCTAGATACGTGGATCAATTTTTGCAACCTATGGTTAAGACCCTTCCTTCTTATTTACGAGACTCTTCAGATTTGCTTTCAGATATCCAAAAAATTACATGGACACACTCTTATCGATGAGTCACACTTGATGTGACCTCCTTATACACAATCATTAACCACACGTTAGGCACTAAAGCTATTAGTTATTATCTCAATCACTCAAATATTCACATGGCACAAAGCACTTTTATTTTGGATTCGGTTATATTCTTATTACAACACAATTACTTTCTATTCAATCACACTTACTATTTACAGACACTGGGCACGGCTATGGGGACATCTTTTGCACCCTCATATGCCAATCTATTTATGGGCTTTTGGGAAACTACACACATTTTCGGTGAAACTAACCCCTTTAGACACTATATGACTTTCTACCGTCGCTATATAGATGATTTATTACTAATTTTATCTGGAAACACAGAAACATTACATGCATTTTTTGAATATCTGGATACTAATTTTTTTAATTTTAAATTTACTCACACATTTCATGACACTGAAATAGACTACCTTGATTTACATCTTTATGTAGATGTGAATCTCAAAATTCAAACTGATATGTTTAGAAAGGAGAACTCCCAAAACTCTTTGCTCAGAGCCAACAGTGCCCATCCCCGACCCTTACTCAGAGGTATTCTGAAAGGACAATTTCTGAGATTGCGGAGAATTTGCTCAACCGAACAAGCATTCTTAACGCAAGCAGAACAACTATCCACCAGGTTCAAACATAGGGGTTACAGTGATGATGACATTAAGTGTGCTTTTGATTGTGCATTAAATACAGATAGGTCAGCACTTTTGAACAAAATCAAGTCTAAAAAAGATTGCTTTCCTAAGAAAACATCACACTTTCACACAGAACCAACTGATGATTTACCGTTGTTTATTACCACTTTTAGGTAAGCTCAACAAATCAGAGCTATCCTGATTAAACATTGGGGTGTACTGAAATTAGACAAGGATTTCGATAAAAACACAAAAACTCATCCTACAATGGTCTTTAGGAGAGCTAAGACCATTGGTAATAAAATTTCTCCTAGTTTGTTTGACCCAAAGAAAGATTTAAACATGTTGACAACTAAAGGTTTCTTCAGCTGTGGTAATTGTAGATTATGCAGATATGCGTCCTCTATAATACACATCAAAGATGTACACACTAAACAGAATTACAAGTTACGCTCTTTTATGACATGTAACACAAAATATGTTGTTTATTTGCTGAGATGCTCATGTGGCAGTCGCTACGTGGGCAGAACAATCCGCACGCTCACAGAGAGAGTGACTGAACATGTCAGAAGTATTAAAAATAGGGACGAAAGATTCCCAGTAGCACGCCATTTTATGGGATGTCCATCCGGTTCTCTGCAAAATTTTACATTTAGTGCTATCGAACACATACATCCGAATGTTAGAGGAGGAGATAGAGAGTCTCTTCTAAACCGCAGCGAGATGTACTGGATTTATGCCCTTGGGACATTGGCACGCAGGGGCATGAATCTAGACTGGGAGTTGAAGCACTTTCTTTAAATATGTTTCATAATACTTTTGTCCTTACAACCTCAGGCACTGTGGTATTTATGTATTCTCCATGTTTATTGATTGTTTCTGATTACTACATGTTGCTTTCCTATATAATTGAAGATAACCTATCAGATTTATTATTTCATACAGGTTATAATTGTTTTCTATATTGGTTACATTTTCGAAGTTGTTTCTCGCTCATTTTGCACACACAGCTTTGCTTTATTGCAGAATTGTTTCGTATATTTGGTCATATTATTTATACATATGCATGTGTGTTTTTACTACTGATAAGGTCTCTTAGACTTTTCAATATACCTATGATATACTGTTCTATCCACTGACTTTTGGAATAGCTTATCCATCCATTAACCTACTTGGACTTAATTATATTGATTTGTATACCTTATGGTTTCATATGTCCATCTAAACAATTGAGCTTATAGATATTGATGAATTAATTAATCATGTATTAATTGTTTCTCCATTGCTTTAATATGGTCCAAGTTCGTGTTTTTATTATCATTAGCATTGCGCTATACTATTTTAATCATTCATCACGTTGTGTATTGTATTTCTCTATATACTCCCTGATATGCACTCCTCCGCAGCCCTAGCCTACACGAGAGGCGAGTCCTCAGCCTGGCATCCAATTGGTGGTTAGTTTCTACCAATGAGATATGTCGGTTGGGGTATTCGCGTGAGATTTGATCTCTGTGACGTCACCGATGGGGGCGGGGGTTCGCATATTTATATGGGAGGTTATACAGACGCGAATTCACTTTGATAAAGGGACTTGTTCCCGAAACGCGTCAGAGTAGCCCTGTACCCCTCACTTACCACCTAATAAAGTCTTTTTAATTGCTTTCTACTGGTTTGTAGCCCCTATTTTTCTACAGCTGTGCTCCGATTCTGGACCCAATGGGACAGTCTCTTACCTGATAGATAGGAATGAAACCAGTTTAAAGCATGCTTCCCTATTCCAAAGCACTGGAGTTTGTTAAGCAAGATAACATGATCAACAGTATCAAAAGCCTTTGCAAAATCTAAGAATATTGCACCAGTGATGTGTATTTAAGATTGTGTCATCTGCATGCTTGATTAATGAAGCTCCCTTACAAGCTATAGGAAAATCATTGATGAACACTGAGATGAGTAGGGCCCCCAGAACAGAGCCTTGCAGGACACCACAGGTGATATACAAGGGGTTTAGAGTTAGAACCTGAGATAGACATGTTGGGATCTACCTGATAGATAGGAATGAAACCAGTTTAAAGCATGCTTCCCTATTCCAGAGCACTGGAGTTTGTTAAGCTAGATAACATGATCAACAGTATCAAAAGCCTTTGCAAAATCTAAGAATATTGCACCAGTGATTGTCCCAGTTCCATTCCATGCTAGATCTCATTGCAAACTTTTAGCAGGGTAATTACCGTGGAGTGTTTGGGGCAAAAACCAGTTTGGAATTGCCTAGGGAAATTTGTCTTGGTATAGTAATCACTTAATTGAGAGTGAACACATTTTTCCATGACTTTACATCAAATACAAAAGGTTGACGCCTGCTCCACCTATATTGATAAGATTAAATGATTTGCTACAGGTTGGTGCATCTGGGGAGGTTAGAAACAAACACACAATCCCGCAGGAGGGATCAGAAAAGCCCCCAGAACCACTGCACTCACTACTTGTAATATGTTGAACACATGATGTGCAGGAGTAAATATCTCTACAAAAGAGCAACCACATTTGGAAACGGAAATTCTTGTCAGAGTCAATCTGATATGTTCTATACAATGATAAATCCCTATTTATATTTTTAGGTGAAATAAATACAATCGTACTTTAATCAAACGAAGATACACAAAAAGTGTATATACAATGTACAGTGAACACAAATAATGTTTAAAACGATAGTGGAAGGGTCACAGTTTTCTATATCTATATATCTATCTTCAAAAGGCGCAAATCAGAGACACAGGTGCATGGATACACAACACCTGAAGGATAAATTCCACATGTATTACTACTGTGAAGCGCTATGTACATTAATGGCGCTATATAAATAAAAACATACAATACAATACAATAAATACGTGAACAAGTCCTATATTCGAATTCCACAACGAGATGTACCTATAGATGAAAAAGATACCAATATGGTGAAGTACGTTTATGAATAAAATGATTGCGCAAGCAACAGAGGCTACTTACAATGTATCAGAAATAACAGGCATATCAGTAAAATGCTTTCAGATCGCTGCATCAAAGGGGCTGATAATCTCAGGAACCGCTCAATCCGTCTGTGTGCTTGGACGCGGAAGATTTACGGCTCAGCTGTAATCAGTAGTTGCGCGGGTCCTCCGATGGTGACGTCACTCCCCTAAACGGGGATATCGCTGGCTCCGTTCACTCGGTGAGATTAGCCACAGGGCTCAATTCCGAGATTGATATAACAGTTCCTATAGCCTTTAAATAAGGCTTTGCAGCAAATAGAAAGACAGTTAAAAAGTCCTGAATATAACAGAAAATAGGGAGATCTACTAAGAGACCCTCACCCTACTAGTTTTGTCTGAGTTTGACGTCTTCTTGGGCATTATATATATATTTATATAGTGTAGTACTGTTTTATGTGTGTATTATCCGCCCACCATCAGCACTGGCTGTTTAAGCTTACTGATTGGGTATAAAGGGTAGCTGGCTGACCAATAAGATTAACCCCTGACGAAGTCATTCGTGACGAAACGTGTAGGGCGTTTCCTGGAGCAGCTAATTTTACAGCCCACTTAATGGAGATCTCATTTCCTGGCTGCGGAGAGTGGTTTGCCATCCCGAATTCATACTGTGAGCCTGTGTGTGTATCGGAGCCAATACAATGTGCTACCGGAGGAAGGTTTTCTATGGGATACATAGTGATCATATGTTCCGACATACAAAGTACCAAGACACCCCTGTTGGACTACCGCATGCAGGGAGGGAGGCTCCTTACCATGGAGATAGACAGACAGACAGCTGTCCAGGCTCCACAGAGTCTGAGCTCTGGCAAATGGTGGCCAGATAGCCTTGTGTTAGCCCAGGATGCGGGTACTCAAGCAGAACTGCAGTACCCCTCCTGTTCTAACACCTTGGCATCACTGAGGCTTTCAAGTCTGGACTCAGTACAGACCCATAGGCATCAAGCTTGGTAGCTACCTTGTCCCCCGGAATCCATGACCTGGAAATCCCACAGTTCATTTACAGGTTATCAGTAAATATCCCTATTAATCATAACCCTTTAATAAAATATACCGTGTCCTGTATCTTGTGTGAGAAAAGGTGTAAATCCCTATTCTGGTGTCAGTGATGGAGTGTGGTTATATATTGCCTACACTCACTATCCTCATTCTTGGCACACTTTAGAAATAACTTTTAAAACGTTTTCACACAAGAAATCACTCTCAGCTTTATCACCTAGCTTGAGGACCCCCTAAACCCCAAAACCAGGTTCACGGTACCTGGGCATGTATCTGGGCCCTCCACCTTATACTAGGGACACCTCTTTGTACTAGGGACCCCATGTATGATTGCAGGTATACATTAACCCCTTCATGCCCTTTTACCTTGTCTGAATGATGCTGCAGCAGGAATCCTGGCGGTGAGTTGTAATAACGTTTTCAGATTCAGAGTTTGCCCGGAGCAATGTGCTTGGCTGTATCCGAGAATCTCACTCAATTCCCGGATACAACTTTTGGGGTATCCCAGAAAACAGATACATAGTCACATTCTGTAAAGACTTTCTCTGGCAAACCCACCCTGAAACTTACAGCCTAGAAATCTAACGGTCCCAGCACCCCAGGAAAGGCAAAACACAAATAAATATTTGTCGCATAATTTGCACACAGTCACAGTAATGCATTTCTGACATCTGGGTCCAAGAGCTGCAATTCTAGGACCCCAACACATGGACCAGGTGTAACCAAGTGGGCTTAACCTTTATTATTGAGCCTGGTTAACCCCTTCACCATCACACTGAACCTCTGCCGTTGGGAGCCTGGGATGCACCTGATTTGTCTGGTGACAGCGCCTCCACCTGGAAGGGATCCCAACTGAGTGGGATGCGCCCCTTGCAGGAACAGTACCAATGATACACACAATCACATATATAATAATAACCTTAACTAAACACGCTATAAATGGTACCCAGTACCCCACAGTATAATAGGCCTCAACCTGATACCACCAATGAGTGTCCCAAAAGTACATTGGGTGCCAGGCACCAATACTCTGATGTCCGTTTCCCCCAATGTCAGGCCCACTCAAAAGTGTAGGAGATAGCACTATCCCGTGATTTGTTGATGCAATTAGTTGGGTACCTGTCGATGAACAAGGGATCCGTCTGATCCAATGTTGTCTTATCCACAAAGGTGTCCGCCACCGCGTGGGGTGAATTCCGGCGTGGATAATATCACCTGAGTCTTTGTCAACTGAGATGGTCTGGTCCCCGCCATAGGCCGCAATCACAGCGTGGTGTCTTCACTGTGTCCCTGACACTAGACATTACAATGGGGAAGTGTCCTTATCTAAGGACCCTTCCCTGAAGCAGCCACAAGCTACACATGAGCGGGGCCTATCTGGGGCAAACTAGGCCTAGTCTCAGAGCCACAAGCTCCTGAGACCCTACCTCTCTGTCTGACTCCCTTCTCCGACTGGTGTTCTTCCCTGAGCGAGCCAAATGTATCTATCTCCTTGCAGGAGATTCTGGGCACCCTATTGGCTGCTGCGCATCATGTGGTCTTCGGCTGCTGGGGCTTGTAGTTCCCCATGCAGAGCTATTTCCTAATGGCCACCTCTATCTCCACACTGTGCATGCTCGATCCTCCTAATGGCCACCGGGCTCGTCTCGGGCATACGCGAACCTTCCTAATATGGCGGCCCTGTCCTGCACTCGCCGCAGGTCTCCGGCGATGCGCTTGCCTCCCTAGCAACCCGCTACTGTCCCTGCAGCTACCTGAGGTAAGAGGAGGGGAGGGGGGATCGCTGAGGAACCGGGGGACCAGAGGGGATCTGGTTACATACAGTATAATGCAGAAAGAGTTCCAGGCTTACTGTACTTGCACAAGTTGTGTAATGTTGCATGCAAACGCTCTAGAGAATTAATAAACAAAATGGATAGGAAGCTAAAACTGACACACCCGCTGGGTGCTAATTTGCATACAATATCAAGAATCATTGTCTGTAGTTTAACCACTGTATGACATGTGACAATGGGGACCCGTCCAAGACAAGTACATACAGTCTTGGTAATCCATTGCAAAAGAAACAAAATTACTGCAAAAATGTAAAATAAAATATCCCATTATAAAATATGCTTCGGTTAACTTTTCCACAATCACTTTTTATGACTCCATAAAAACCTTTCACAATTTACCATGAAACATTATCACCAAGAGACTGCCTCTTTATTATTCACAAATATACAGTACATTGTGTATGCATTTCCAATTCATCTTCATGGTATATAAACTTTAGAAGTCTTCTTGTAAGGTCTGTTTAGAATCCTGATTTTCAGATCGATTTTACTGTACCTGTCATCAGTCTTACAGGTATATATGTTACAGTATTTGTATTTAGATACAGAATGGCGTCTTTATAGCCTTGGCAGACAAATTCATTAAGTATCTGTGGGGGAAAAGAAAATGTTGAATGAAACCAGGCGCTCCCCTCATGCTGAACCATAGCATTCAAGGCTAAGGTAACCACTCTAATGCCAGTACTTGCCAGGAAAAATAAAGATGCCTGCAATATCCTCTCACAATCATGATACGGCATTCTATTGGCCACCAGGATGAGGCTTGCCCTAGTGGCCATATTGTTTCTCCCAGTCAAGAGTTATTCTAAGGCAATTTCAAAATTGAATATATTAGGAGCTGAGGGCTTGCCCTAGCTACAGTAGTAATGCCATCTCCAGGGAAAATAAGTTGAAATAAGGTGAAAGATATATACAGATGTAGTCAGATTTAATGTTGTCGGTGCTACGGCCGTTTGCAGCCGTGGCACTGAAGGATTAATGCTGAAGGGGTTCCATGTAGCCCAGCAGTGTAATCACGACAGACACTGTCTCCAGCCCAGAAGACTTTTGCTTTTTCACTCATGGTGCCGAGGACAGATCGTATATCTGTATATGTAAAAGAAAGATGAGCAGAACAATTTACTGCTTTAACACATTGGGTGCCCCAACTACATAGTCACCACGTCATGGGGTCATGACACTCCAGGGGCCTCCTGGCGTAGGACATATTTTCTAGGGGATATCCCATCTTGCATTCCTATTGAGCGCAAGAAATGATCTGGTGTGCAGGGAAATGCAAGAGGAGGGCTCCTTTTTCGTTTCCGGGTTAAGAGCTGCTGAGATCTCGTCACTATTCTGAGGGGTGGTCACTAGACCACGCTTTGCCAGTGGGGCCGTGGCACTCTGGTGTCGCTGCCCATCTGGTTTCCAAAGGGTTAATTTCATACTTTAAGATATGTGATAACAGCTATTCAAATTTACCCTTCAAAAATGTTTTTAAATTATTTTTAAAAATGACAAATTCCATGACATATACAATACATATTGTTTTTAGTTAGGGGCTATTCAAGAAAATATGAGGAAAATATGCTCTAGTGACTACAACATTGCAATAAAGTAACCAGAGCTACTACATACAGTATGCATTAGAAAATTCATGATTGAAGTAATATTAAAGTGCCACCTGCTAAAATGATTGTATATCAATATTTGTCTGACATTGAAAACCATTGCATGATCCAGTGACTACAGTAAGTACGAGTGGGCACTTTAACCGGTGTTTTGGTTTGGTTATAAATTAGGTTAGTTTTTTTGGTTTTACTGGAACTTGATTTTTTTTTTTTTTTAAATGATGGAAAGAAAACAAAATAAGCGTGAATGATATATTACATTTTTGGAACTTCAAATTTTTTCACAGCAAATAAAAATACCAGTTGTGGGTACATGACTTCCCCCATTATCTGTTAACATTCAATGCTTCCACTGCAGCCAGGGATTCTAGGTATTGGCATGCAAATGAGCACTCACTGCATGTCACTTTTTGCTTCTTGTCCATTTTAATATGGCTTCCATATAAGCTTAGGCCTGCCGCATTACATAGCTTTTTCAGCACAGCCTAGGTTTCTGGGGGGTTTTTTGGTAGCAAACTCAAAGGTTTGTCCAGTTTACTAAATAAAAAAAAAAAAAAAAAAAGATAAATAAATCCAAGGTTTTGGTTAGAATTTTGATTGGATTTAAAAATGTGTTCCAAAGTTCAACTTGTACATCCTTAAAAGTCAGGTAGGTAATTTATGATGAACAGGGAAAGAGTGTTGGTATTTTCTAAACAAGAAAAATAATTTTTGAGCAATATACTGTAAGTGTGACTAAAACTAAATAGCAGATGTTAATTAGTAAAGTAATGTACAATTTAAAATGTTTTTTCAATGTTCAATTCCTGATAGCTGACCTAAAAACATGTAGAAAATTTTACAATCTAATTGGGTTCCTTAAACAAATGTAACTTTTATTTGGTTACATTTGGTATCTTTGAAAATAAGGAACAAATTCCCTTTCTTTGTATCACAAACAGGAAAGTGTTGCAAATATATTGCACTGCTGGAGAAATGTGCAAAAACCTGCTATACTGTAGAAATCAAAGGATGCCCAGTATATTAAAACCCATAAAAATGGCATTAAAGGAGCAATCCATGCAATATTCTACGTGTGGTTTAAAAAAAAAAAAAAAAAAAAATCAGATCTGTAGTATTACATAATACTTACAATTTTTTTTATTCAAGTCTTAATTCCATTTAAATGTTTTAATATACTAAGTATCCTTTGATTTCTACTGCGGGCTTTCGTACCCTTACCAGCAGTGCAAGATCTTTGTAACGCTTTCCTGTTTGTGATCATTTCTTGCCAATATTCCTAACAGTTTGAGCCGCAAGCCAACAATAGATAATGTAACCTTAATAGTATAAGAATACATTGTAGCTGCTGAGTTACACGGACTGAAGGATTAGTTGAAACTGAAAGGCAGCCATTGAGCGAACCCTGGGAAGCAGGATCTTTACTGATCAATCACAGGAGAACGAATCCATCGGGAGCCTTGGTAATTCATCTTCAATAAAGGTAATCAAAGGCTGCATATACTACATTTAATAAAAAGTACCTTTTAAAAGTGTCGCTTGAACTGCATCTTTAAGAGTTGAATAAAAAATGTTTAGTAAGTATTTTCTAATATTATAGAACAGATTTAATAAAAAAAAAAAAACACACATGTACAGTAGAATATTGCATGGATTGCGCCTTCAAATGTGTACAATTTGGTCTTAGGACCATCAATTTTAGTTATAAATTGTATTTAGATTTAACAACTCTTTTCTACTTCAACTTGAAATCGAACCAACAGGAAGAGATTTTGAAATAATTGAGTGGAAATCAAACTAGTTATGCACGGTATTTGCTTGTCAACTATGAATTGAGCACTTACCATAGAACTGGGTGGAAAGAGGGAGTAGCTTACTCTGCACAGGTTTTCTACTGATAACTGAAAGCTGGTGTTGCAGATCTGCAAACACAAATGACTAACAGGGCAGTCCCGTGGACATATGTCAATCTCTCCAGTGAAAGGGGAGACAGTTATCATGGACTTCAAGTCAAAGAGAGGCTGAAAGTTTGTCAATCCACCGTCAATATATCTCTGTGAAATTAAAGAACTCACTTAGAAAAACAGGCAAAAATTTTAAGCAAATCAACACAACTCACTCTCTATCTACCTATATATATGGAAAACCTCACAGATCACGTATTCATGTATATACAGTCTGACATCAAAAAGAAAGAAAAATTTTGCAAGATTTCAATGTTATCAACATATGTATTACCAGGGCTCGACAAAGTCTAAAGAAAACTACTCGGTCAAAACAAAAAGCCACTCGCCCCCGCCTCCCCTCCTCTAAAAAACACTCTGATCCTCCCAAAAAACTCTCACCCCCCCCCCCCCTCACGTGTCTTACCTGCGGTGGCGGCGTGGTTTGACATCTCCCGCCCTTTTCCTGCATCTCCCCTGCAACTTGCCAGTGTCTCCCCTGAAACTTCTGTGAAAATGGCTGCGTGGCATCAAATGACGCCACGTTGACATGACAACGGGACGCTACGTGACATCATGACATCACGTCACGTGGCGTCAAGTTGTCATGACAACTTGACACTGCGTGACATCATGATTTCACATAGCATCCCATTGTCATGGTAACGTGGTGTCATTTGACGCCGTGCAGCCATTTTCACAGCAGGGGACACACTCGCAAGGTGCAGGAGAATGCCGGGAGACGATGCACAACACCGCCGCACCCCACCTCAGATAAGACTCGCCAGTGATCTGTAATCTAGATCAGACTCCCTAAATAGCAGTTCCTGCGTGAGGTCAGTGAGAATTCTCCACCCCTAATCACATTGATTAATGAAACCAGGTGAGTGGTGGGAAAACCCCCATGGAATATGCTCTCTGAGATAGTTGTATAGTAGATGAGGTTGGAAAAAGACACACATCCATCAAGTTCAAGCTATGCTAAATTTAGAAAACTGATACTTCATCCTATATCTATTCTTACAGCTGCAGTTGCCATTATTCAAACAAATCACGCGTTGTGTACATCGGAATACCGATATCATGACGCGGGATGTCTTCCAACCTTACCGCCTTAAGAGGCGGGTGCGGTGAGTGCAGAAAATGTTATTTTAGAGTTCTGGTTTTTAAACACCTTAAATTGACACAGTAGCACAGTACTGTACACATTGCAAATCATTCATTTCATTGCACCCAAAGAAACAGAATCCATGAAATTCAACAAAGCATCCGCGATAAGCGCGGGTGCCTGGGGCGATTGGCCGCATTCATGAAGCGTGGAGTACAGCAGAGCACACGTAAACGGTGCCATGATTTGTTTGAATAATGGCTGCTGCATCTGTACATATTGATCCAGAGGAAGGCAAACAAAAAACCCCAGTGACATATCATCCAATGATATCTCATAAGGGGAAAAGTAAATTCCTTCCTGACTCCAAGAATGGGCAGCCGGATTACTTCCTGGATCAACATCCTTCCCATGTATACTTATTTTGTATATCCCTGTCACGGGAGACCAGGCAATTACACCTTTAATCCGGGATCATTCATTGAGCAAAATCAAGGAGCAAAAGAAATTGTCATTTATTCCATTGAAACAGACGTACACACAGTGAATTACAATTATACAGAGTGAAACACACTTACTGGGGGATCTGGGCTAAAAAACTAACCTTTCCTAACTCAGATAGTCCTTAAAACAAAGTCTTTGGTTGACCGGGATATACACGCAAAAGTTCTGGATTTCAACTCTGCATGCGTTACCAGACGCCACCACTGTATCTGCTCCGGAGATGACAAAATCCCTTGACCGGGAGATAGTACCAAACGTCCCAAACGTCCTGGTACTCTTTTCGGCTTGTAACCGCGACCGCTATATTCTATTTGGAGAACTTGGCTTCTAAAAGTGGGACTTAGAAAATTTCTCGCCTTGAAATTTTTGAAGCCGGCTTGCGTCTATTTCTCTCAGAGCATCTTTTAGTCAATTCAAATCTGCCGCTGCTGTCTTGGCGCTTAGAATCTCTAGACCTGATTGGCTGCTAGGTTTCTTATAAGATTTAAAGTCCCATTTACGAACCGCTACAGCTAATCAGCGCGTGGAAATTTTCCTACCAGCCTATCACAGTTTTGCCGGTACTCTGCAGCCGGGCGGGCACAGATTTCAATTCTGCTAAGGGGCATGCGCCAACCTGGCACCTCTGCCACTTAGCATATTGAACCCCCCATTGTGCCAGGCTCTGGGGCTGGGCAAATGGTTGCCGGATAGCCCTTATTCATGTCAGGACGTGGGTACGAGTGTAACTCTGATACTCTGCCCACCCTAACACCTTGGCATCTCTAAGACTTTCAAGTCCGGGACCCGACCAGACATAGTGGCACCAAGCTTGGTGGCCATCTGGTCTCTCTGAAGCAAAGACTTGGAAATTCCCCAGTTCATGTACAGGGCATATACATATACACTGTTATACACCATGTTCAGAAAAATCATATAAAATTCTTCTGTCCTTCTGATCTAAAAAAAAAAACATGCACGTTCAATTCATAGCTCGTAGACCTTCCTATAACAAGTTTTAATAAAATGTGGTTCAAATAATGCTTAGGGTTGCTTCAATTATACCGAAGCTGGACTTAGAAATAATTTTACTCTAGTAACCTTATACGTAGTTGGCGATACCCCAAACCCCTATATCTGGTCCGGGGGTTTGGACAAATACTGTTGGGGACTCCGCCTAAACCAGGGACCCCTGACTATACCCAGGATACACAAATCCCTATGCCCCTTTTTACCTCTCTGGTCTTCTCTGAAGCAGGGACTCCTGCCGGTGAGCTGCAAGAACGTTTTCAGGGTAGGATTTTGACCGGAGCATTGTGCTTCAAGGTAGCTGAGAATCTGACCTGATCCCGGCTACCTTTTTGGGGTAGTAATATATATAGTAATATTATATGAGCTCCTAGATGATGGGGTTGGTATAGACATCTGGGATGTAAAAACACCAATGTTGGATTTGCCTGTAGATCAGGTCCTATTATTGGATCCAATCTTAGGACCTCCCAGTGTTTGTTTATGATACTCTTTATCTGTCTTGCTTGCTTACTAAACTGAGTAATGAATAAAGGATTTGTTTTGGAAAATACTTTCTTTTGTTTTCCAATTAGTAATGTGTCCATACCCAACTTCCTCCAGAGTATCAGACATGATTTTTGACCCATATCCTCTCACCAAAAAGCTATCATAAATGTCCTTAGATTGTATCTGTAAGTCTTCATCATTCAAGCAATTGCATTTTGCTCTCAAACTGACCCTTGGGGATTGCTCGGATGAGATTTTTGGGGTGACAGCTATCCGCTCTCAGGTTTGTGTTCCTTGCATTATCTTTGCGGTAAATATATGTTTGGATTTTTAAGGACAGATCTACATATAAAAGAATATTTAAATATCGAATATGGTGATAGTGGTATATGTGTAAATTTAAGATGAAAATTATTTTCATTTATACATTCAATAAATAATAAACGTGTTGTGACATCACCCTCCCAGATCAAGATTACATCATCTATAAATCAACAATAAAAAATAATGTGCTTTCGGAAGGGGTTAAAATCCCCAAACATGTGGAACGACCCCCACCATCCCATGAAAAGATTTGCAAAGGAAGGGGCAAAGCTGGTATCCATTGCCATTCCCCATGTTTGGAGATAGTGAACCCCATCAAACAAGAAAAATTTGTGAGTTAAAAGAAAGTGAATGTAATCTAAAATAAAAGTAATTTGTGAGAGGGAAAGATCTGAGTGCTCTATAAAGTGACATGCAGCTGTCACCCCAAGGGAATGCTGGATGACCATATATAACGAAGTCACACCTAGTGACAACCAGATAAAGTTTTTTCCATGTAAGGTTTTGAAGTTCGCACATAAGGTTCCCACTGTCCAATATGGCAGAAGGAAGGGACCTCGCCAAAGGCTGAAGGTAATGGTCCACGTACCATGATAGACCATCTCCCTAAGGTCCATGCTGGAGATGATAGTTCTCCCAGGAGGGGAGATCAACGTTTTATGGATCTTTGAGAGATGGTGGAACACAGCCGTGATGGGATAAGGATTGTAAATAAAGTCTGTCTCATTGTCATTAAGCACTCCCAGAATGTTACCTTCCTCCAGATCGTCCCTAAGGTCCGCCATATATGACAGTGTGGGGTCAGAAGTTAGTACAGAATAAGAGATAGTACCCCCAAGTTGGCGCAATACCTCCCTGTGGTAGTCGCTCCTACAACCACTGCCCTCCCTTGTCTGCATTTTTGATAATTAGTTGTTTATTTTCCTTAAGAGTTTTTAAAGCTCTTTCTTCACCTTCAGTCAGATTATTAACCTGTATATTTAGAGACCTATTAAATCAATAGCCACTAGCTAGTAGAGAAAGATCACGTTCAACGAGTTTTTCAAAAGTAGACATTAACAACATATTGAATAGAGTCCTTAGCATCTTATCTACCAGAGCACGTTGCACCTATTTTTCCCCATATGTCACTGAGAGATTTATTAGATTCCATAAAAGAAGTTATGAAGAACGTAAGCAGTAAAGCTCAATATCTTTGTGCATCTCTGTTCATAGACGTGGGTAAATCCTCTCTTGATTTGATACAAGTATAGAATAAAATAAAATTGCAAAGCACCAGCAGGCACTTTTTGGATCCTTAATGAAAGAAAATGTGTCTAGCTAAAGAATCGGTACAAAACCTGTGGGAATCATTTTTTAAGTCTCTGAAGGAGCCATATTGCTGTAAAAGGCATGAGCAAAGCTTTCCACCTTATTTTAAAACCAACACTCACCACTCCTCGGAATGAAGGGGGGACAACCCCGCTGTAAAAAGGCACAAAACAGCTGCATATTAGCACCTGTAAAAGTTGAGACATTAGAACAGTATTAGACAATAAATATGTTACACTGGAAATGCACAAGCCAAACCCCGAAATTTCTAATTTAAAGGTTTCAAATTAAGGTTCACATTGTTATATGGAGAGAGTCATGCTCTTACCACCATGCACCTTCCATGCTCCATCATTAAAATATGATGAATAGAAGGCATTTGAGCCTTTTCATTAAGGTAAGACTGTAAATAGCTATTGTCACAGGAGACCAGTACTTTTACACCGAAACCACCGAGAACACTAGCACCAAACAAGACAAGGTTGTTGAATAAAATTAGGTTTATTCTGGCATGCCAGCAGACAAAACAAAGATGTACAAAACAAGTTACAATACCAACTGGGGGTCTCGGGATTAGACTCTAACCTTGTTATGTGCAGAGGCCTGCCTCAAGAAGGCTTGCCCTGTCCGCTTCTCATCCAGGATATCAGAGGGTTGATCACACATCAGAGCCTCTGACACGTATCTCCAGCTGGTCACAGTCAAGATCCAAACTCCTTCACAGAATGGCTCTCAGTCTCTCAGATCGGCTCTCAGATGCTCTGAGATGCTCTCCACACTCCTTCCCAGAGTGACTCTCTCCAAAATTCTCTGATCAGCAGTGCCTCTTATATATCCCTCTGTTGCTACCCTTTACATGGGACAGGGGCTGCTGGCCAATCAGAGAAAACCTGATTGTACACTCTTTAACACTCACCAAATGTCTGTAACACCTCCTCCCTCCCAACCATTGTCTCAATACACATTTATCTGCAGGAACCTCAGCTGATTAAATCACAGCGTCCCCTCCATAGAAATGCAACTCACATTACAAGTCTGCTATCTAAGAAATTAGTCCATACAGTCACATCATCCAATGTACTCTTTACAGGACCAACTCCCAAATCACATCACAGAACAATACCAGCTTTTCTAAACAGGTGGAAGGATTGTCACAGGGAATAAAGAATACAGGCTTTAAAATATATCCTCACATACATAGTGCTTTATACATTCCCTGTTCTCTCCAGATATTAAATACATTTGCTGAAATAAGCCTTACATAGGAGGCCAAGTTACATGAATTTAGGGGTAGCAAGCTGGGCTTCATCTCAGTTTTGTTTGATTCAATAAGAATTATATATGCAAATATAATGCTACTAAAAATTTTATTTGTATTCAGTCTTTGGGACAAAACTGGTCAGTTTGTGAAGTCTCATTAAAGTCAATAGAGTTTTCTGTGTAATATTTCCCTGAACGGCACAATTTCACCCCAATAAATTACCATCTCTATCTCTCATAGCCATATAGAGCTCTTTTTCCACTTATAACTAACTTGTGGTAGGTGCAAACTGTTAGATTTTATCTTGCACTTTTCTAATTACCATGTTTTACATATTAATCCCACTTCTGCTCTGTCTCTAACTCCTCTACCAGTCCCTTCCCTCTCTGATCATCATCTTCTAACCTTTAGCCTAACTCTAAAACAAAAGAAAAATTAGTGCGCCTGGTAATAAATTCGTGAAACCACTCACCGTACAAGGGATTGACAAATAAATCCAGGTGTGATTGAAAAATAAAATAAATTGGAACGAAATACACCTTAATGATGTGAATAAAATTGAATCCTATAAATATATATACTTTAAACCATTGATAGGTTGTGTGACATGAACCATTAGGAGTGAGAGGGGTTGATTGTGGCTATAAAACAAAAAATGGCAAACGGAACCAAATTGACCCAAACAGATAAGCAGCTTCCAATGCAAGGTACCCAAACCTTGCTAAATAAGGACAATAAACAAACAAACAAACAGGGAAGCGCTATATGAGTTAGGATCAGGCCCAGTAGCCACTTTATGTTGAAAACCACATATGAAATAAGCATATAATTGCATGAATAAATACACAAAAATATATAAAATAAATAGCACAAGTCTCTGCCAGAGAGAAATTGTCCATGTGGTGTAAATACAAGTTAATGCCCCTGTCTGATATGACAGACTCGGGCAAGAGTGGCCTTTGAGAGGTTAAAATCCAGAGTGGTAGTTTAGATGGAAAGCGCTACCAACTGTGCAGGTATTGAAGTGTGTAGAAATGGGAAGGTGCCGTAGGCATCAAATGTGGAAAGCGCTCACCCAGACTTCATACACTTCGCGCTGGTGGCTCCTTTTGTTTCCTCCTTCACAGCACTTGCTGCAGAAACACCGCTCCACAGCTCTCCTGGGCTCGCACACCAATGATGGAACTGCTCACAGGGTGCCGGGTTTCCGGGTATGACGTCACGGCCGGACGTGACGCACCAACCCTTCCCGGCCGCTGCCTGGAACTACCGGAGCGCACAGGGGCTGAGAGCCGAATCTCACACACCCCACACAGCTTCAAAATTTCACAGCCTCCGCAGTACACTCTCCAAGGGACTCCACGTTAAACCACCAGGACTGGGGCAATGAGACAGGAATGCACAAGAGCTGCAACCCCTCGAGGCTCCTCCTCCTACGCGTTTCAGCACGTGACGTGCTTTCATCAGGGATACAATTTCACCCCAATAAATTACCATCTCTATCTCTCATAGCCATATAGAGCTCTTTTTCCACTTATAACTAACTTGTGGTAGGTGCAAACTGTTAGATTTTATCTTGCACTTTTCTAATTACCATGTTTTACATACTAATCCCACTTCTGCTCTGTCTCTAACTCCTCTACCAGTCCCTTCCCTCTCTGATCATCATCTTCTAACCTTTAGCCTAACTCTACCCTCTGCGCCCTCCCCAACCCCTGCTTCCACACGTACATACAGAAACAGATATGCTCTAGACCCCTCCAATGTTCAACCTGTCCTCTCTCCCATCTGTAACCTTTACTGCCCAAACCTGGAAACTTATCTATACAACACCACTCTCTCATCATCCCTAGAGAAGACATCTTCTGCATGCCATCACACAGCGCCCCCGACAACTTACATCACAACCGTGGCATACAAACTCCACCCGCTACCTCCAAATGTGCTCCCGCAGTGTGGAACGTCATTTGAGGAAATCAAGCTCTACAGCAGATTTCCTCCCATACAAATTCCTACTTTCCTCCTAAGCACCACCCTTTCGTTTGCCAAACAAACCTACTTTTCTTCTCTCTTACTAACTCTGTCCTTTAAATACAGAGACAAAAAATTTGTTTAATACAGATGCGGTCTTCCGTTCCTTCGTGTCTCCAGGGACGTTCGGGAGGCAGTCCATGTTACTGCCCACAGGGGAATTTGTGCCTCCATGTGGCATGCTTTCATCCGCTACGGCTTTTAAAAAGCCGGGGGCAGCGCAGGCACACTTTTCGTGCGCGCGGCACAGGAGGGGCTGCCATGCGGGTGCAGCAAGGGGATACGATGAAATGGAGGACTTCCTCTGTACCCTTGATTTTTCCTTATCTCCAATAATAATATGCCCATCTCACACTGAAAGGGTCCTATATTTTCTTTTCTAATCTGTTTGTTAAGGTACTTAAAGAATTTTTTAGGTGTCATCTTAGTTTCTGTTGCAATCCTTTTTTTTTTTTCATTTTCAATTTTTGCTAATTTGATTGCCCTTTTGCAACTTTTCTTACGTTCCTTATAATTCTGATATGATGCATCCGACCCTTCTGACTTTAAGAATGTAAAAGCCCGCCTCTTCCATTCTATTTTCTCCCCTACCTGTTTATTTATCCACATTGTTAAATAAATGGGGAAGGGAGAAGGGGAAGTTAGCTACCCATATGCTGCCACAGTGTACCCTCTTTAACTATGCCAGTGCCTATACTATCCGGCACCTCCTATATAAACTAAGTGTTCTTGTATAGACAGGCATTCTGAGAAACTAAGCCTATCATATCAACATAAGCTACATTCACTTTGTTGACACCTAGTTATATGCACCCCCAGCCCATTGGAAGAGATTATCTCATTCCTAAGGGAATCACCAACTATATATATGGCACTGGTGTACCCGCAACAGTTTATTTACCATTGTGGATTTAGCTTACTTACTAAGATACTAACTCACTTTGTAGCTAGTTTATCTACATTAGCCCACATCCAGTATTTTTATATCACGTGGAGATATTTCTGTTTGGTTTTTGTCCACTATTATTTTACAACATTAAATAAAGTTATGTTTTAACTTACTCGTCATACTATATACATCACTTGGGTTTGAGTACTAGTTGGTAGGAGCTTCTGTCCCTTGCAGCTGCAAGTTTTACCTTACTCTACATTGGTTAAGGCTTGTTTCGTGTATATTTATTACCCAATGGTATATACTGATGTGTTTTTCTAACAATGTTTTAAAGACTGCCCATTTATCTTCCACATTTTCCCTGCAAAAACCTCATCCCACATCATTAATTACAAGGTTTCTTTCAGAATTAAAATAATAAAATTTATGTTCGAACATTTACATAGGCCGTTTTTTTTTTGTTTAAGCATCAATTATCTACTTTAATCCCTTTAAACCTAATACTGTCATCAATTCAATCTGGTGGTGACCCTGAACCTTTCAGAGTCACTTCCATAGCCCTGACAGAAACAGTGTCATACTATTGTAGCAAACTTTAATGTATCTGGACTCAGAGCAGGCTGCAGTCATTCAACTGCGGTTGCCCCGGCTCTGGAGGATTAAAGCTGTTGGGGGTCCGATCTGGAAGCATGGACTACATGCAGTGCGTACATAGCAGGCACCGTTGCTGGAGCTGCAGCTTTTTGCTTTTCCAGTCAGTCTTGATACTTCTGTATCTCATAATCCTCTATATTTTGTCATGAAAGTGCATGCATACTGTATGAGTTTTAAGTAGTGATGTTTTTGCATATATTATTTTTATTGAATACAACGAGGACTTTAGATTACTATGCTTACCAACACGTTTCCTTTAGCAATGGTTTTGCCATGTTTAATTTATAGGCCTCACTAAATTCTTACCTGCATGACTTCCTCTTTGGATTTGTAATCCGAGACCAGTATATTTTTCCCATCCGATAATCTGGTAAGCGCAACATGAAGTCGGCCTGTAGTCAACTGATGTGCATTGTCAGGCAACAATTTCAATAAAGCCTTGTGCAGAATTCTGGTTGCATTAAAGCATGGAAATAATAGACCATGCATTGTCTTCCTGGCTTCCATCGCAGCCTCAAAGAAAGTTTTCTGCAACTCATCTGAAAGAACAACAGAATACATAATATAAAAGTGGGCCATATTTAAGTGGCGATAAGCCATTAGACACTTTAAAGCCCATTTACAGTATCTAAATGGGACATACAGGGCAGTATTTACTTCACAAGACAGCGGTGCCAAACTTTTCCCCATGCGCACCCCTGCCTGCTCTCCTCGGCGCCTGGCGCCACCCCCCCCCCCCCCTCACCCTACTCAGCCTCGGCGTCAAATTACGCGCGGGGTCAAGTGACATCACATTGCCATGGTAACGTGACCCCCACGGCGTCATTTGACACCAGGTTTCCATGACGACGCATCGCTGCAAGGGAAGGCAAGTGTATTTTAGAGGCCTTGCGCGCTCCGCCGGCATTTAATTGAAATGCCTGGGGGGAGAGTGCCGGACCTCTATAACTGCTGCGCCCCCCCAGAAAATATTGTGCACCGCTGTCATAAGATACCTTCCAGCATTGGAAGACATCTTATGGCCTATTCACTTGAATTGGCTGTAAAGTGTCTTCTGGTGCTGGAATGTTTCTAATCGAGTAGCACAATTTAGTGGATATAAGCCACAGTATTTTATGACTTGCTCCATCTTAGTAAATAAGGCCCATATTTCAGGATTTACTAACCTGTGATACAGATTATTGCACTGCCACTCCATGTTAACTGCTATTGATGTACCTTGCAATTAATGCAGGATTGTGAGGCAATAACCCGTATCGTATTTCAGGGAAAAAACGTCTCTTTATCAATTACATTGTTATTTATTATTGAGCTTGTTTCCTTTTTAATTTAATAATATAACGCTATTGTGACAGGATATTGAATGTGCACTACATACATTTCTATAGTTATATGTTAGCAGGGGCCAGGAGATCTGAGGATGTAATCTCAATATTAAGAAGATGTTATAATAATAAATTGCTGCAGCCTTTTTCGACCAAAGATAATATGGGCTGTGTTTATTTACAGGTGGGTGTGTTTGTCATTTACACCATTTTACCAGGATCATTCATTGAGCAAAGCAAGGTAGAGAAAGGTAGAGAAATAAATTGTAATTTATTCGGCATAAATTCACATACACACAGTGAAACACAAAATACAGACAAAAAAACACACTTACTGGGGTCGAAAACTAGACTTTCCTAGGTGTAGGGAACTCTTTGGGAGAGTGCTACCCTGACTGGGACTTAGCCCAAAATCTCCAGGAACTAAAATCGTCATGAAATCCTAGCCGCGACCGCTACGTTCGTTTCTGAGAACTTGGGTGCAAAAGTTGGGACTTGGTCTCTGACGGGCAGGCATGAAATCGATGCCGGTTGCCTTGCTATTTCGCACAAGCAACATTGAAAAGCCCGCCCCTGCTCTTTCAGCTCTGACTCAAGGGGAACACACAATATGATTGGCTCACGGCTTCTTATAGTATTCCCTTCTTCATTCATAAAATAGAAGCAGACCAGACAGCCAATCAGCACGTGGGAACTTTCTTAACCAACCACTCAGAGCCAAGCCGGGTATAAAAGCCAGGTCAGCTAGAAATTTGAAATAGCCAAGAGACATGTGCAAACCTGCCACATCTCCCACCAGCTATCCCAATGCCACCCGCTGGGCAGGCGCCCCTAGGTCTGGCAGAACAAGTGGCATCCCAGAGGACTGCCATTGATCTCCGGAGCTAGTACTCCACCTTTCCCCACTAACCAAATGCTGTTCACACCTCTGGGAATCCTCTGGCTGCTTTGAACTCCGATGTCCAGCAGACATACTGGTGCCTATGGGATTGCACGGGCTACCTGTTAGGACATAGGTTCCGAATGTTTAAACATATTAAAACTCCATTTTAACACACTATGAGTTTCTGGGTACAGGGAACAGAAAAGGGAAAAAGTACTCTTTTTATTTCTGTCTACATGATTTCCGCCCATGCTTTCCCTTTGACTTAGGTTCGACTCTCAGAGTCCCCCCAACCTTAGTATATGGCTTGTGGGTAGCCAACCATACATGTTTGTGGGTCACCTTACACTAGCTGGGGTACCCCCCTTAACCTAGGGATTCCCTCAGCTCAAGAGATACACATTTATCCCTGTGCCTCATTCGCCTTTCCGAGATGTGCTGAAACAGGGCGCCCTAGTGATGAGTCGCACTTACGTTTCCAAGGGGAGGTATTGCCAGGACAATGTGCCTACATGTATCTGAGAACCAAGCATGATTCCCGGGTATATTTATTGGGGAACTGGTCACTTTGGATCCCAACCTCCTAGGCACATTCGGACAACGGTTCCACCACAAAACCCCTCTTGAAACTCATCAACTAGCAACCCCTGCTTGATTGCATGGCCGTAAAGGGGAAAACACAAAAAATGGTTTTATTACATACAATAAATACAATACAATGTAATGATATAATGTTACCGAGTCCAAAAGCTAACTCTCTTAGACCCATATACACGGAGCAGGGATAACCAAATAGGCTTGACCTTTATTATATAGCCTTGTTACCCCCTCCCGTCACAGTGTTAAACAGGAAGGAGTAGTGTAATCCAGTGTTTCCCAACTCCAGTCCTCAGGGAACCCCAAAGGGTCAGGTCTTACGGATATCCCTGCTCCAGCACAGGTGGGTCAATCAGCAGCTCAGTCATTTTGATTGAGCCACCTGTGCTGGAGCAGGGATATCCTTAAGACCTAACCTGTTGGGGTTCCCTGAGGACTGGAGTTGGGAAACACTGGTGTAATCAATGCTGCACAAGTCATAAAATCCCCAGTCAGCCAAGCCCAATAATCACATGCTAGGCTCAGGTTTCTCACGTGGTATATGTGGACAGCTTGACCCAATTATATTCCTTTATATGAAGCAAAGTCTTTTACTAGTGTGAGAATGAGAAATAATTCCTAATCCTGCTTAGTAGGGTGACAATGTACTTAACTAACACAAAAAGAAAACTCCAGTGTACATTTTGCTATCACTGCTACTTGTATATGAAACCACCCCTGCTTATGTTATCTACTAATATATACTGTGTGTGTGTGTGTGTGTGTGTGTGTGTGTGTGTGTGTGTGTGTGTGTGTGTGTGTGTGTGTGTGTGTGTGTGTGTGTGTGTGTGTGTGTGTGTGTGTGTGTGTGTGTGTGTGTATACATATATATATATACACATATATATATATATATATATATATATATATCCATGTAGAGGTATCAGTACCGTGTTAGCCGAGCTTCAATAATCAAAAAATATATAGATGATACCTTTCTGTGGCTAACGAAATGCTTTTATTTGTGCGAGCTTTCGAGATATACTGATCTCCTCTTCCGGCGATGTTACAATGAATGAAGCAAGCAAAAGCTATACTATAAACAGTGTCTATTGGAATGTTATCTGTGCTGGTCCTTCCCCCGGTGTGGATGTGTTTTATGGCTGGAGGTGTCAAAAGGTTCCTGAAAGCAAATGATGAAAGAGTGTGTATGTGTATCAGTGTGAATAAAAATGAATGGAGAGCTCATCAGTGTGAAGTTAGTTGTACTGCTGGCTTTGCATTTTCAAGACTGTAGGGTTTACCATCACATTTTAAGTTACGGTGGGTGAAAAAGGCAACAAGAAATCTCCACCGTATTGCATATACAGTAGCAAATTATTTCAAAATCCTAACAAAAATATACGCAAACCGTTTAAAAAATATACTCCCATATATAAAATCCTCTTAACAAATTGTTTTTTAACTAGTTGACAATTTACAGTAAGATTGGTATATATTAAATAGTTGTTATGTTAAGGTTTAAAAAAGAAATGGATCTTACATTATCTATAGTATAACTACTGATGCAAGCTGGAATGTATTGAAAATAAGTATGTTTACCATGTAAGAACTGTAGGATTGTAAGATTTCTAATAAAAAAAGATTGAAAAAATAAATAAAATCACACATAAAGCAAACATGACCTAGTTTTGATGCCTTCTCCATTTACAAAATTATTTTGGCCTCCTCTATCACAGATATTTCTAATTTTCTAATTGCTAATATCTATCCACAAGATCTCTACATTTTCATAATTCCCTTCATAAACATCTTCCCTTATAAAAGGTTTAGATCTAGATTAACATATATACATACTCCTCCTAATCCACTTCTATTTGCTCGATCCTTTTGAAGACGGAAATTATCCTCTAAATTAACTGCCCAGTCATGAGTTGCATTCCATCATTTCAGTAATGCTTATGATATCACACTGCTCCCTTGTCGCTAGTGAATCAAGCTCACCCATTTTATCTGTCAGGCTTCTTTAATTAGCAAGCATGCATTTAAGTTTTTTTCAGTCTGTACTATTATCTTATCTGCACCGGTCTTTCCACTCCAATTGGATTTAGTCTTTAGAAGTTTTCTGGTAGTATCAGTATTTAATATGCGTGGCTTCCTGCTTGCCAAACTCTATGACCCCTTGCTATTTCCCCATCCCTATCTATTCCGTTTAGTTCATTACATAATAGAGGAGGTTAAAAAAAAATAATACGTCCATCAAGTTCAACCTTAGCTAAATTTAGACGACAAATAGTTTATCCTATATCCCTACTTACAGTCAGGGCCTCCGACAGGGGGGACAGCTGGGAAAGGTGTCCCGGGCCCGCTGGCTGAGGGGGGGACCGGCGGCCGGACCAAGCAGTTGGGCCCGACCTCTCATGGCTGCCGGGCCCCGGCTCTTCCCAAGCTGCGGCCTCCCTACTCACTAACTGTCCCAGGCCAGGCCCTTTGACATCAGCACGCGTCAGGACATCTGTGCGCACCGGAAGTGAGCTGGGCTACGCTTACGGCACGCCGGTATGAGGGACGCCCGGCAATGACATCAGATGCTCGGATTGGGACAGAGTGAAGGAAAAACCTGCAGCTTGGGGAGAGCTAGGCCACCCCCCACCCCCGCAGCCAGCAGGCCCGACTAGAGGCCTGACACTTTTGACCAGCAGCAAAGTAAGGGTTTATATGTAGTGGGTTTTTCTATGGATGGGGATGGGGGTGGGGGGGGGGTTATATGTATTGTTTTTTTATACGTATTTGTTGCAGGGTACATGCAACCACACACGCAGGTTCTTTGGATAAGGCTTATTTATTTGAGTCTTAAAACATACAGCACACCAAAAACAAATAGCTTCTCATCAGCAAACAAAAGAAAATAGCTTCTTCTTCAGCAGACAAAACAAAATAAGGCAGCTTCACTTTTGTATGCAGGAGACAGACAGTTTATCACACATGTACTTTGCAACACAGACCTTACAGCAGTAATCTCTTCAGCATTTTCAGTCCTGTCTCCTCACCAACTCTCCTGCATATGTGTACAGCCTGGGGTTTTAACACCTTGATTATGCAGCTGGGGTCAGACTAATTAAGCACCCCTTCTCAACTTAACCTCGTCACTGCTGCACTGCAAGCCTAAACAAAGGTTTTCAAGCATATGGCTGGTGACGTTCATTCACCCTGTCACAGTATTTTTTTTTTTTTATGTTTTGTTTATGTAGCCCTTTTTCTGAACGCTCCCAAAGGGACTACTGGTCACTGTACACAACCTGTGGCTCCAGGAGATCTGAGCCTCCGCTAGCTGGGAGCCTGGGGTAACACCTATAGCGCAGCGCCTCCACTTACCCAGGATCCCCGTGATGTGAGATTGCCCTGGGCAAGAAATACAACAACACACATATGAATGCAACCAGTTTTACTGTAATAATGCACGGTAACCTTATCACTCTATATTATAGCAATTAAAGCATAACATATAACCTTAGTGGCTCGGCCACGCTCATCAGGAGTAACGTCTCCGTCCCCTCACCACGTGCCCCACACACCGTGTCCATGTATTAATGTATTGGTATAGGCTCAGTCCTTTAGCCACTCGCTTAGTGTCCCTCAAGAGTTACGCCTAAGGCGGGATCAGCGCCTGTTGACCGGTGTTGGTGCACTTGATGTTAATAATACCTTCCGGTCATGGCGGTGACCGGTAACTCTTCGCAAAGGATCAGATGAATCAACGGTCTGCCTACTGGGTCTCAATGTCCAGCCGTCTGGTCCCAAACAGCTCACCAGCAATCCTGCTCCGCACTCTTGTCCCTAACTGTCTACACAATACGGTGAACGGCGTTCCTATCCTATAGGGCTTCCCTGCAGCACTGCAACCTATGGTGACTTCAGGGAATACTCCTAGGGGCCTACGGGGTAGAACTGTCCTATGCAGACGGGTCACTGACCCCCTGCTCCCACATTACCTCTCCCTTCACCTCCCGGATCTCCTCTCACTAGCTTGGTCCCTAATACCTGCAGCAACCCCACTGCACTCAACCTGGTACCCACAGCAACCGCACTGCACTCAACCGGGTACCCGCAGCAACCGCACTGCACACACACACACTGTGCCTTCTTGTCAGCGCACACAGCACTGACAGCCATGACACTGACAAGACTACACACTCACCCACACCTAAAGGCAGGGTCCCTAACTTAGGGGCCGTCCCTCAGTACCTACCCACTACCCTAACAGGGATTGGGGCCTGCCTGGGATCTGGGGATACCTTACCCGGTGCAGGAGACACTTGCTCCCTACACCCTTCCTCCCCCTTCCTGTTCCCAGCTCCAACTGCCTTGCTCCAAAGCCCGCGAAATGTATCTATATCCCTGGCTGAGAATCCTGGCCTCTCATTGGCCACTTGGGGACACCTGGGGTGCTTGGCCCCAAGCCCCCTTGGAACTGTAGTCCCGTAGAGGCTGCAAACACATTGGGGCCGCGGGCGTGCTTCTCCTGCGCATGCGCGACTTGGTACTGGCTCCTGTGAGCCTTCTGCGCATGCGCGATCACTGCGCAAGCGCGCAGCGGTAATGGCGGCCCCCGCTACCCGGATGCGCTGCCGAGACTCCGGGGACTGGGACCGCGCCCTGCTCCGGCCCCCACCTTTGTGTTGTACCGGCAGGTCCGTCGCTGACTCCGGCGGCACCCGCAATCGCTCGGCACGCTACACAGGGGGTCTCTGGGACCAGAAAGAGACCGGGGCTACATTTATATTCTATGTATTGTTTTTTATATATTTATTGGGGGGTTTATATGTATTGGGTTTTGCTTATATGTATGGGGGGATTTTCTATGTATTGTTTTTCTTCCATGTATTGTTTTTTTTATGTATGGTTTTTTTCTATGTATTTTTTTTAATATGTATTGGGGCTTTTTTATATGTATTGGGGGATTTTTTATATGCATTGAGGTTTTTAATATGCATTGGGGTCTTTTTTTATATGTATTTGGGTAGGTTATATATGCATTTTTTATATGTATTGTTTTTTTTATATGTATGGGGATAGATATATATATATAAGTATTAGCGCCTAACCAAATCCCCACTGACACAGGACTGTAGTGTGAGGATGATGAATTAATGAATGTATAAGCAATACCATATATATATATATATATATATATAAATATAGTGTAGCAGATACACCATTCACGCTTGCCTTGCTGGTATCCGGCACCGTTGGCGATTGACTATACTCATAACTGCTTATGTTCTTGATTTGTTTGTGAGTGCACAATTTTACCTTTTCCAGTCCTCCATAAATTTAATAATTTACTACACTATGAGTGCGCAAAAGCAAGTAAGACACAAGTAGGACACATGGCTGTAGAATCACAAAAAGGTAGTGCTGTTTGCACATATGAAACAACCTAGAGTAAGGGTTCCATAGGAGATAATGACTCCAGATAGCAGAGAAAATGATACTCAGCTGCCATATAGTGATGATGGAGTCAGTCCCACGGAGTTAAACTCCAGGAACTCCAGGATGTGTGGAAATAAGTCATACAGTCCACAGGATAAGCACCAAGAGTCACGCCAACAAAATAATGAATAGCTGCCTAGAGTGGACACTCAACGCGTTTCAGCCAAGGGGGCCTTCTTCCCGGAGTGGAAACAGCACTGGCTTTTTGTGATTCTACAGCCATGTGTCTTACTTGCTTTTGTGCAGCCACCACAGGCATTGTATGCATCTTTTTTTTATTTTGATATTTTGTATTGCTGTTCAGGGTTTGAGTCTTTGTTTCATTTTGTCTCCCCTGTGCCTCCCCCTTGGTTTAAGTTATTATTTTTCTTATGTACATCATTTTTGTATATAGGTTTATTTATGCCATACCTTTCTTTATGCCCTTAGCTTAGTTATCTACCTTTTTAGCTTAGGTCTTTACCAGGGTTTTTTTGAAATATTCAGCTTTCTTTGTGTCGCTTTATATAGTTATCAGGCTCATTGTGCAGACACATTTTTTGCCTTTGATTTCTTTTTCAGCATTATTGATTTTTGTAAATTTTAGTCAGTCACAGTCTTTTTGTATTTTTTGCTGCCCTTAGTGTGTATATGTTTTTAAATGTTAGTGTTCTTTTTGCTCGCTATTAAAATCTATTCATTTTCTATTCTGACTTTAGTTTCCTGGTCTTTTGGTATTATGTTATCAGTTATTTTGTGGTATATTTAGAGTGCTGCTTTCGGGGATTGTCTTAGTCTTTTGTGTGTTCAAAATATATATATATTGGTGAGGTGGTTTTTTTGTATGTACTTGGGGGGGTTTGTATATATTTGGGGAGTGGGGATTTTTGTATATGTATTTTGGAGTGGGAAGTTTTTTGCATTAGGGAGTTGGGTTTTTTGGTATATATTTAGTGGGGGGAAATGTGTGAGGAAGGAGATTGAGTGAACGTGGGGTAATTGACGGAGGGGGAGAGTGAGAGGAGAGAGGGGGTGAGTGAGGAAAAGAGGGAGTAAGAATGAGACAATGGGGAGAGAAATACATGTGAGGTGGGGGGGCAGAGATTGAATGAGAGTAGGGTAATTGTTGGAGGGGGAAGTGAGAGGTGAGACTGAGGGGAGAGAAATACATGGGAAGAGGGAGGGAAATAGAGGGGGCTTGAGAGGTGTGAAATGGGGGGCCAGCAAGGTGTGAAATGAGGCTCGAAACACTGCTGATGGGGGGGGGGCGGTGGGTAGGGGGCCCGGTCTGAACTGTAGTCCTGGCCCCTAGAACCTAGAAATCTGTTGCCAGCCCTGCTTACAGTATATTGATCCAGAGGAAGGTAAACAAACACCCCCAGTGAAATATCGTCCAATGATATCTCATAAGGGAAAAAAAAAAATTCCTTCCTGACTCCAAGAATTGGAAATCAGATTACTCCCTGGATCAACATCCTTTCCATGTTTACTTACTTGGTATATATCCCTGTATATCTTTCCTTTCTAAAAAGATATGCAACCTTATTTTGAACATATCTATTGTGACTACCACCACAGACATTCATAGGTAACGAATTCAACATTTTAAGTACCCTTATTGTAAAGAAGCATTTCCTCTGTTTCTGGTGAAATATCCTTTCCTCCAACCTTAAGGCATGACCCTGAGTCCTTTGTACTGCCCTTTCGATGAATAGTTCTTTTGAAAGCTCCTTGTACTGTCCTTCAATAAGAACATTATCTTTTTCTTGTCCCTCCTCCATTCATTCTAGTTTAAAATCTTATACAATCTTTTTCATATTCTCTTCCCTAGCACAGAAAATCACTCTTCGTTGAGGTGCTATCCGTCCCTACCATAAAGATAGCGCCTCTTAGAAAAGGAGTTCCAGTGCTCTAAAAAAAAACACTTTCTTAGTCATGCATTAACCTCCCTAATCTCCGACTGTCTCCCTGGGATTGCACATGGCACTGGTAGTATTTCAGAAAATACTACCTTGAAGGTCCTTGTCTGAAGCTTTCTCTAACTTTGTTATTGGTGCCAATGTGTACCAAGACTGCTGCGTCAGTCCCAGCACCTCCCAATAATCTGTCTACTCGATCCACAATGTACCGAACTTGAGCCCCTGGGAAACAACAAACTGTTCAGTTCATACAGTCTTGGCAACAGATTACCATATCTAATAATGGAATCCCCTGCCACCACAATCATTCTTGGTTTCTAAGTTTCCTGAGTCCCCTCTGTTCTGAAGGAACTCTTCCCTGACTGCTAGAGGAATCAGTCTCCCCCAACCTTGCCATTCCTGCCCTGACACTCCCAATATCTTTGCTCAATATGGAAAATCTGTTGGAATGGGTCAGCTAAGAACTGACCTGCCTCTTCCTCTTCCCCCTGCTTCCCCTTCTAACTGTTACCCAGCTACCAACCTGTTTCTGTTCCTCACTCCACCATCCGCACCTCTAGTCCCAGCCAGAGCCTGTTCAGTGAGCACTAAAGTCCTTTCAAGATTGTCAATGTCCCTCAATATTGCAACTTTCCGCTTCAGATCAGCAATCTGACTCTAAAGAGACCACCTGCTCACACTTCTCACAGCGGTATGCTCCCTGGAACAGCTGCTCCAAGTGCACATACATGTGGCAATGTGTGCATTGAGTGTCATTTTCAATCCTGCTCAAATTTGCAACTATGGAGTTATAAGTGCTAACAATTAACTGTACTTCAATATACTATACCTTGTTTCACCCCTTCCTTGTTCCAACTCCTTGTTCTAACTCCACACTTAAAACAAACAGCACTTGAAATCAAACAATACAATTTCATATACAGGAAGACAAAGATACAATACAGAGATACTGAACATATATATTTATACATATTCTGTAGCAAACACACACATATTCAAAATCTAGGGTGAGTCAGCGCTACTAGGCTACGCATATAGTGGCGGCGACGCGATGGTGACGTCAGGCTGCGGTCGCTGGAAAAATCAAATTGAGATGACTTCCAGCAATCGCAAACCAAGTCGCGCTCTTTCGCGCTTACTATAAGCGCACGCGATGGTGGCAATGCATTTGTTTTGACACGACGTCGCATCGCTGTCGCCGGCACTATAAGCGCAGCATGCTACACATATATAGAAAATAAAAATTTGTGCACGCACGTATGAGGGTGTCCCTAAACCCTAGCGAGATCCAAAAGGAAAGCGTACCCACAGCACTCAAAAACAGCTATGACACCAATTAAAATCAAACAGAAAGCCGTTTAATGCAAAGAGAGATGTTTTTTCTCTCTTTGCATTGAACTGCTTTCTGTTTGATTTTAATTGGTGTCACAGCTGCTTATGAGCGCTGCGGGTACTATTTTTCTTTTGACAGGCATATTCAATTCAATAAATTCATAGAGTGCAAAGCTATTCCATTTACTACTTATGCCGTAGTTTTCGGGCTTTTTTTTCCTCCCAAATAACAATGTATGCACACGGTTGTTATCTGCAAAGGTCTTTACATACTTGGCATATAGATTGTCAGCTCTTCTGCACTCCCATACACTGTCTCTTGCTCTATGCTGTAATGATACAGTGTATCTAGAACACACATTGCATTTAGTAACATCCATAACACGTACAGTATAGATGCATTTCTTACCTAGATTAGTCCTGCAGACTACAGCAGCAGCAATGAGAGATCCAGCGGAGGCTCCATAAACCTTGGGAGCCGACTTTAGGATGTCAGGTGCCAGCTCCCACAGGGCTTGCACAGCTCCAATCTGATACAACGCAAGAAACCCGCTGCCTGAAAAGGACAGGGACATAGGACTATTTTCGGATTCTACATCTTCTGTCATTGCCTTAAGAACGTTTTGTTCTGCTTTTGAGATTGCAGTAGCAAGGAATAACTCTACTTAAAAGCAATCTCCTAAACTTTCAGGGTGTGCCTGTAACAGTAAAATAAAGAGAGGGAAAACAAGCTTTCCTTAATAATCCGTCTTCCTAGTTTTCTGCTTTCTGTAACCGGCTTTGTTTAATATGTTCTGTGGAGGCGCTTTGTAGTAAATGACCATTTAAATACTGCACATGCTGACACATAACTGCATGTTACACCACATGGCGGGCTTGAAAGACAGACAGTTTTTCTTTTGTGTACTAATTTTACCATTCAGAGCATGTGTACTGAAAAAGTTCAAATCCAGAACAGCTGTTTTAAACAGTGACAATGAATTTGGTGGCACAAACTTTTTGCTGCAAATGTGGGCACTGTAAGCAAAATATTATAAACATTTCTATCTAAACTACAATAACTTATTCAGCGTTAAATAAAGATGCGGCAGTGGTAACGATAAAAGGGGGTAAGGGGTACCACTACTTTTGGTTTACAAACTTGCTATTTGACTTCCTTTCTAAAAAGAGAGGGATTTATTTTAGAAAGTATTTCTATATATTTTTACAGCATAGGTATTGCCTAAATCTTTGTCAAATACAGGCCAAAGAGCTTTTCCCTAAATGTTTAATAATAATACTAAATGTATTTATTTTTAATTTGGAAACTGTACCGGTACTTTTGTACTGTATGAAACTGATTAAAAAAAAATCAGTCACTGCAGAGTCATGTTCTTTATTTATCACTAAAAAAGGTGGCAAAACTCAGTTCTTTTAAGCTCCCCCACAAAAAAAATGAATCTATATTTTTTTTTTCACAACAATGTATATTTAAAGCATATGAATTCCTCCCCACAATGTAATGCACGTGACGTGCAGTGAAATAGTTAAAACATCCAAAGCATGTGAACTGCAAATCCTGGCCATTGAAAACAACATTTCATGCTGAGGCGATAATAAACAGTAAATTGTTGAGCGTCACTAATACTGTTCTTTAGTTTTTACATTAAGAAACCTAATACAGTACATCCATTTATTAATATTAAAGCTGTAATCCCCCTGCCCCAGAAGGTTATATGAGTTTAATGTAATAGTAACCTTTAGACTACACTGAGCTCTGGGGAGAGCTTCATTTTAATCTCTGAGATACTTAGGGGCCTATGCTAGCAGCCTTCATAAAATGTCTCGCTGGGCCTGTTACGCCGCCATTTCTTTCAGTGTATTTATTACGGTATTCAGAAAGCCTTTATGAAGGTTAATAGAATAAGCCCCCAAAACTTACGAGGATCGGCGATGTGATAGTCGCCTCTCTCAAAAGTCTCATCTATGGATCTGCAGCGATCTGTCCCAGCTGCACAGAGTGAGCCGCCTCTCCCTGCGCTTATCTCACCAGCGATCGCAGGGTTTTAATAAAAATGCTATTACTAGTTTACGTGAGCAGGGGATCTCTGGAGCAGAACCGCGTCGATTTCATGTCCGGAATTCAAAGCCTCTGTGATATTGTGGGAGTCTAATTTTATTTTTAGTGATAATAATTCTTTCAGGCACCAAATTAAATTCTATAAACGCTACATAGATGATCTTCTATTTATTTGGGATGGTGACCTCACTTCACTCCAAACATTCATTCACCAACTTAACATTAATGATCACAATTTACATTTCACTTTTCAGGAGAACACTCACTACATTTATTATTTAGACCTAATGTTGTATGTGGACATGCGGGGGTGCATCCAAACTGATATCTATAGGAAGCCGAATGCACGCAATTCTTACCTTAGAGCAGACAGTAATCATTCAAAATACCTGAAAAGAGGTATACTTAAAGGACAATTCATTAGACTGAAACGGTTGTGTTCAACAGAAGAATCCTTTGATGTTCAATCAAAAGACCTCGTCTCTAGATTTAAATCTAGGGGTTACGATTTATCACATATCACAGAGGCTTTGAATTCTGTTAAACAACTAGATAGAAGGGACCTTTTGAACTCCTCTAGAAAGAAACCAGTATCAGATCATATGGTTACACCACTGTTTATTACCCAACAAAGCACCCAGTCAGACCGTATCCGACACATCATACACAAGCATTGGGATACTTTAAAATTAGATCATGATTTATCATCAATTGTTGATATGAAACCAAAATTCGTTTTCAGGAAAGCGAAGTCACTAGGCACATCACTCTCCCCTAGTCTTTTTGACTCCAGTTTGAATTTCAAACGGATTAGCAATATCCCTAAGGGATTTTTCCCATGCGGGCATTGCAGTATTTGCAAGTATGCAAATAAAATTTAAAAAATTATAAGTATTAACCCAAAGGCTGAACATATTATACATACTTTCATCAACTGCAATTCCAGCTATACAGTATATCTTTTGAGATGCGGATGCAGTAGGGGTTATGTGGGTCGCACCATTAGACCCCTCAAAAAACGAATCATGGAACATGTTCGTGCCATTAATAAGAGGGATCAATCCCACCCAGTTTCCAGGCATTTTTCATCATGTCCACAGGGGACAATCAAGAACTTTTCCTTTTCAGGAATAGATCATATACATGCCCCAACCCGGGGAGGTGACAGGCTGGGTATACTAAACAGAAAAGAAATGTACTGGATGTACAGTTTAGGCACCATGCAACCCTCTGGCATCAACATTGACTGGGAATTGAAGCATTTCCTATAAATCTGTCTTCTATGCTCAAAAATAGATCCGTATAGATAGTACAAGTCATTTTCTAGATTAATCTTTATCTATATCTTCTACGGGATTTATACCCATTAGTTTCATATGATATATATTCATATACATGTCCTCATTGTTTGGAATGTTTTAATCGTATGACATATATCTATTTTTCAAGATAAGTCACCTTATGATTATATACATTATTCGTTTATATATATTTCATTATCATAGTTATTATAGACTTATATATATATTTATCATTTATCATTTATTGCATAGTTATACACAGGTGACTGTATTATATATTTTATGTGGGTTTTTTATTAGCACTTTTTAATATTATTTGTATAAATTGTTTATTTCACATTGAAGACTAGACTAATTTTTTTACTAATCATAATATATGTTTTCTATATTTAACCATTTATGGTTTTAAAATTATTTTATATCCATCTTGTTAATATCTTTTATATCACATATCTATGTCTATACATTAGGTATACACATAGTCTATATTGTCACTTATATATGTAGCCATACTCTATTAGTGTACATCTAGCACATGCACATTATTTGATCATACATTTTTTATTGTTTATCATATATATATGTCTTTATGACATTGATACATCTACACACATTGTTGCTATGATGTTTAATATTAGTCTTTCTCTTCTTTTTGTTTTGTATTAATTGTTATCTGTTGTTATCTCTTAGGCTCTCACAGTCTCACACTATGACCAGTGTCAGGTTAACATCCTATATTATTGACTTTTGCCTCAGCTTTTAACTATAGCTGTTTGCATAATTAATTAATTAGACCATCACGCTATTCATTGGATTTAGATTAGGGCGTATACTTCAGGGACCACTATATAGTCTGACACTGTGAGAGCCTCAGTACTCTTTGATAAAGCGCCTCCACGGCGGGAAACGCGTCAGAGTTTTAACCCTGTGTGTCTGTCTTTTTTTTTTTGGCCAAATATGCCCAATAAATAATCTTTATTAATTTATTTTTTTGCCCCAGTCCCTTTTTTTCAACTTTCTGGCAGTGCTCCGCTTTTTTTCCTTTTCTATTTGTACTACGGATTATGCCACAAGAAAAAATGATTTAATGTACACACAAGATAGTACAGGGAGTAATGCAACACAGTAGCAAACAAATACAGTAGTAAACAAATGAACATATAACATATAATCAGGTGGTGATGGGGTGAACACAATAGGGAAAAGGGAATGCAACAACATAAGGGAACAAACAGAGGGACAAACCACACACAGGGGTAGGGTAATCAGGGGGGCAACGTTTCGGGGGGGACACCCCTTCCTAAGGCCCGTTCCCTCAGGTCTGAAAAGACCATAAGGTACTTCCCTTTACCCTAACACCCCAAAAACCAGAGCAACACTCAGAGACCTATACACTGTTAAATGGAAGCTCACATAGAGCACAATCAGTCCTGATTTCACCAGAGTAAGTATAGAAAAGAAAATCAGACCATCAGGTAACAAGACCAAGTATCTCTCCTATCTCTCTCTCTCCACGGGTGTGCTGCTAACTACTGCACTGAGTACCTGTGTACTTAAATGTCCTCTCCCGATGACGTCATCGACGCATGGCACCATACAGCACGTCAATCTGTGCACCTCCACAGCTGATCTCCCTCACAGTAGTTGTATACTATGGCGCGCTCTCATCTTAGTCCCGCGCATGCGCAGTGGTTTTCAAACAGATCGGAACGGTCCCCAGCTCCTGGGTGCAGGTGCGCATACGTCCAAAAACTCCATTCACAGCCGGAACCCCAGGCTTAGTTCCTAAGCTTCACCAGTACATGTGCATATCACCAACTCTGTTCCAGCGTGTGTCAGGGATTCCATGACAGGATATAAAGCATACAGCTGTCTGGTCAGGTTTCCATCCCTCTGGGTAATGCATTCACCAGTGCAGGATAGTGTAGATGGGTGTAATCGGGCTCTAGAGTAAATGAGTGTCTCCACAACAGAAGAAACATGTGTTAGAAAATGAATAAAACTACTTAAAAATCCACTATACATTAATTACAAAAAATCTAGGGGTATCAGATACAGTGTTTCCTGTAGAAATGACCATACATAACTGAGTGGCCTAAGATCACAAGACCAGCATAAACCTAAGTGGTATTGGGATAGAGGTGAGTGGAGACATCTAGACGGACCAAAGGAAGAATCGCCACACGAAGACTGCCATAAGTGACCACCTTAGCACCTGTCCCACCGTTCATGGTACCTGGCAATCCATGCATCAAATGACCAGGTGTCTGGGCCAACCATCGAGGAATGCATCACGTCACGGTCTGGCAACAATTCATCTGTTCCTAAGAGATTGACAACTTATTAAATGTCACAAAGAAAAAAACAGTGTGAAAGCGCTATAAATAGTGAAATAAATATTAAACCCTAGTCTAGGTGAAATTAGGCCGCCAGGTGAGTGCTGATTGCACAATCAGACACTTAGATGTAGTAAAGAAAAAGAAAACCGGCGCCCTACAAGTTCAGTAGTATATAGAAAGTCCAAAACGATATCATTAAAGTCCCAACAAAGTCCTCTTGCAAAAACGATGGAAGAATTGCTGTGCAGCTCCCACCATGCATGAAGGGTTATGTGGAGAAAAAACAAACAAACAAAATTATGGTGCAGTATGTCAAACTAATATAATTGACAAAATGACCCAAAACACTAATGACAAAACAAGACAGACAAACAGACAAACAATAGCAAGGGTAATAGTGATAAAAAGCTAATTTATTAAAACAACATAAATGAAGGGTTCCAGAAGACTAGAAAATCGTCAGGTCCCGATATTGTAAAATTGGGACCCTACTCACAAGATATCAATTTGTAACAGGCAATGGAGATAAACGCCGTGCTGCTCGGATGGATGCCGCGTCACTATGGGGCGGGACCTCCAGGCGGATGTCACGTGACTGGAAGGCGGGATTTCCTGGAACAGCGTTTTTTTCAACTTCAAGCCTGGATCAACTGCACGTCTTCTTTCACCAACAGACAGCTCTAAAAGAACTTCCCTATGCGTTTCATGCGCCTGCGCGCACTTCCTCACTTCCTAGAAGGTCCCGCCCCATAGTGACACGGCATCCATCTGAGGCAGGGGAATCACAGGAAGGCGCTCCGGCCACCACTGCAGTGGATGAGCAGCATGGCGTTTATCTCCATTGCCTGTTACAAATTGATATCTTGTGAGTAGGGTCCCAATTTTACAATATCTGGACCTGGCGATTTTCTAGTCTTCTGGAACCCTTCATTTATGTTGTTTTAATAAATTAGCTTTTTATCACTATTACCCTTGCTATTGTTTGTCTGTTTGTCTGTCTTGTTTTGTTTTGTCATTAGTGTTTTGGGTAATTTTGTCACTTATATTAGTTTGACATACTGCACCATAATTTTGTTTGTTTGTTTTTTCTCCACATAACCCTTCATGCATGGTGGGAGCTGCACAGCAATTTTTCCATCGTTTTTGCAACAGAGGACTTTGTTGGGACTTTAATGATATCGTTTTGGACTTTCTATATACTACTGAACTTGTAAGGCGCCGGTTTTCTTTTTCTTAACTTATTAAATGTACATCAAAATCCTTTTTTTTAAATAACAGCTGAGGTCCAGTTCTTTGTTCATCCCTTTAGGGGCCAGTGTATCCAGTCGCCTAATCCATAGCGTCTCCTTCTGTAGCAGTGGTTTCTGTATGTTACCGCCCCGACGTTTTCTCCTCAGGCCATCTATCACCTGAAATCTGAGTTGACTTGCATTATGCCCAGCTTGTGTGAAGTGGTGGGCAACTGGGGCTTCCGGGTCACACCTCCTGATGGCAGCCTTGTGTTGTCTGATTCTATCCTTTACGCATTGGGTCGTCTCTCCCACATATCCCAAACCACGAGGGCACTTAACGAGATATATCATGTATTTGGATAGGCAGGTAAAGAACTCTCTAATATGGAATTGCTGACCCGTATGCGGGTGTTTGAAGGTTGGTCCCTCTTGCATACTGCTGCACTGGCTGCAGCCAAAACACCGGTAGCTCCCAAATCTAGGTGTCCCCAGGAAGGTTTGCCTAGGCCCTGTTCCATCAATATCTGCTTTCACAAGCTGATCACGTATGTTCCTCCCCCTCTTGTATGAGAAAAATAATTCTCTTGTAAAATCACCTCTAACAAATCAACAATAAACATAAGTTCTCTAGGCGTATAGAGTCCATTGAGATCTAGAGTATCTTTGACCGCTTGAATCCCCACTCTGTGTGGGATTGATGTGTATAGACTATTAACGTCCAGCGTCACCAGAAGAGTGTCATTGGACAAATGTGTAACAGACTTAAATTTGTTTAAAAAATCAGATGTATCTTGTATATAGGACCGGGAGCTGGTGACAAACAGTCGTAATAACTTATCCAGAAAAATGGCACACTGTTGGAAGACAGACTCGGTGCCCGCAACAATGGGTCTACCTGGTGGTGATCTCAGATTTTTATGCACTTTGGGTATCTACAACTATGTATAAACTGGCGAGAGTAAAATTATTTCTAAGTCCAGCTTCGGTACAATTGAAGCAACCCTGAAAATGAACCTAAGCATTATTCAAAGCAACTTTTAATAAAAACATCATATAGGAAGGTCTAGGAGCTCTGAAAATGAATGTGCGCATCTTTTCAGTAGATCCTTGGAGATAAGGGACTTAGAAGAATTTTGAATGATTTTTATTAACATGGTGTATAACAGTGTATATGTATATGCCCTGTATATCAACTGGGGAATTTCCAAGTCCGTGGTTCCGAGAGACCAAATGTCCACCAAGCTTGGTGACACTGTGTCTGGTCGGGTCCTGGACTTTAAAGTCTCAGAGATGCCAAGGTGTTAGGGTGGGAAGAGTACCGGAGTTACACTGAAGTACCCACGTCCTGACATGAATAAGGGCTATTCAGTAACCATTTGACCATCCCCAGACTCTGAGAAGATACAGTGAAAGCCGTCTGATAGCTCAAGGCATTCACACACAATAAGCTGTAAAAGCTTGCACAGTCAGTGGTTGTAAAGGGAGCATGAGGAGATAATGCCTATTGGAGCTGCATGAAGCATACGGGATTGACTGAATGCAGACCTGTTTCCTGTATGTGGGTAAAATCGGTAATGGTGTACTTTACTCACAATGCATACCGTTCCCCTTCTCTCCTGGCGTAACGGAACACCTAACCAGGTGACCGGCGTCCCTCCAGTGCGTGGCCACGATCAAGGTAAACAGTAGATGAGTAGGACGATCGATGCCACAGCCGCTCCGGTATACTCAGACTCACCAGGATGATGATTAAAATAAAAACTTTATTAGGCTACATAAAATGGATACTCTGACAGACAAACTAAGAGACCTCCTCCCATGCGTTTCGAGCAAGACTGCCCTTTCTCAAAGAGTATGACGCAAGTGAAGGTAGGGCACTATTTAAACCCCCCTTCCACTAATTAACTAGTGTGTTGCACCTGTAATCATTCATTGTTAATTTCTAAACATTGATTTTTAAACATAATATATGCAGTTTGGACCCACACTTTGTCAACAGTATATTGCACTGAAATACGTAATAAAGAAACAATTTATGTTATGCATTTGAAAGCAGAAGATATACTGCAATATATTTCAATTAGTTTGCAACAGTGTCTATATATATATATATATATATATATATATATATATATATATATATATATATATATATCTTAAAGGATACCTAAATCCTATTAACTCTATGGAATCAGCTATTGCCAGATAATATATAGCAGTTATTGGTGTTTCATAAGGTACCATTACATATAGCATAAGGAGTATCTGGTATAGCTTGCTATCAATGAACCAAGTAATGATATTAGATGATATTTAGAACAAAAAGGCAAAATAAATTTATCATTGGTAATTGATTTCATCAAACCACATTCACATTTGTAATATACAGTATGAAAGAAACCTGTTCTAGAGAATTTTTTTTTGTATTATTATTAAAAATATATATATATTCAGCAGTCAAAACTATGATAGGGAAAGGGATATAAGAGGGAAGGGAGGGAGACAAGGGGAGAGGGGGTGGGATGGGAGGAGAAGGGAAGAGGGGGATAGGGTATAGAGACCAAATATAGAGACCAAATGTCCACCAAGCTTGGTGCCACTATGTCTGGTCGGGTCCCGGACTTTAAAGTCTCAGAGATGCCAAGGTGTTAGGGTGAGCAGAGTACGGAGTTTCACTCAAGTACCCACGTCCTGACATGAATAAGGGCTATCCAGCAACCATGTGACCATCCCCAGACTCTGAGAAGCCTGGCACAATGGGGGGGTTCAATATGCTAAGTGGCAGAGGTGCCAGGTTGGTGCATGCCCCTTAGCAGAATTGAAATCAGTGCCCGCCCGGCTTCAGAGTACCGGCAACTCTGTCATAGGCTGGTAGGAAAATTCCCAAGCGCTGATTGGCTGTAGTGTTTTGTGAATGGGACTCAGAATCCAGACGAAACCTAGCAGCCAATCAGGTCGAGAGATTCTAAGCGCCAAGGCAGCAGCGGCATATTTGAATTGACCAAAAGATGCTCTGAGAGAAATAGACACGAGCAGGCTTCAGAAATTTCAAGGCGAACATTTTTCTAAGTCCCACTTTTTGGGGCCAAGTTCTCAGAATAGAATGTTGCGGTCGGAACTATAAGCCGAAAACAGTACCAGTACGTTTGGTACTATCTCCCGGTCAAGGGATTTTGGTATTTCCAGAGCAGATACAGTAGTGGCATCTGGTAACGCATGCCGAGCTCAGTTCCAGGACTTTTGCGGGTACATCCCGGTGAACCAAAGACTTTGTTTTAAGGACTATCTGAGCTAGGAAGGGTTAGTTTTTTCGCCTACATCCCCCATTAAGTGTGTTTCCCTCTGTATAATTGTAATCCACTGTGTTACGTTTATTTCAATGGAATAAATGACCATTTGTTTTACTCCTTGGTTTTGCTCAATGAATGATCCCGGCTTATAGAAATAGAAAAAATCTTGAGACGGCACTGGCATATTTTGCAAGGAGATAATCTCCTGGGGCCAATCCCCACAGAAAGGCCAAAGAAGTTATACTCCAAGGCGAAAAACTTCAAACAAAAGCTGGTTCCAAGTTTTCTAAAAGTATGCAGAAAAAAAACATGGTTAGAAAAAACGTTCCAAGGGTATTACATACCATTTCTTGCAATGTGACATTTGACACAAATATTCACTCTTTTGTGCTCTGTGCACATATATTTCCATTGTCATGCATTCAAATAAGAAGAAAATAATATATTATGTCTCACTAAAGAATAGTTGTCAAAATATGGTAAGTATAATTGTCTACAATTCTGATTTTTTTAATCATTTATGAAATGATCTGGCTGTGAAAAATGACAGCCAGATCATTCTCCATAAATGATTTAAAAATCAAAATCCTCAATGGAATGTTCAAACACACCCAAGAACGGAAAACATTTGAGCTTAGAATGATAATACTCTTTGACACCAAAACAAGTGGACTTAATGCAGACATGGGGTTTCTCACACACTATCATAATTTGTTGTAATGGTCATCCCTGCCATTGTGCCATCGTATACCTTCCCCAACCCCCCCCCCCCCCCCAGCATCCTCTTCCCCTCTGTGCTGCTGTGGATGTATAGCCCCCCCTTCCCTAATTCTCACCGTCCTTATCTGTTTTAACACATTTCCAGTGCCTCTCTGTTCTTTATTCTTCCTTTTTTTTTCCATTTTTTATCTTTTCCAATCCCAGTCTAAGTTGTAGAAACCTTTGTATATCAGTATTGCTGACCTGAGGAAGAGAGGAAAACTCTCGAAAGTTTGTCATATGACATCAATTGTTAGTCCAAATAAAAAAAGGTATCACCTAATACTGAAGAACTCATTTATTCTGCACTATCGCAAACTGGACTAACACGGCTATTTCCATTATATATACACACACATATGCAATTAAGGAATCCTTTATAAAATTCTCCCCTTTTTGCTATATTAAATAAATAAGGTACTAAAGTCATATTAATGCTTATTAGAACATCTATAATAAATATCTCTCTCTCTCTGAATTTGTCAGTTTGGGATCGAGATTAGAAAAGTAAAATTTAAGACAGACACTATAAGAGAGCACTTGTTTGTTCAAAATTAATCATAGCCACCAGATGGCAGTAAACTCATTCATTGCTCAGATCTAAAAAGATCATCTTGTATCTATTTCAGCTCCAACATATTTTAACATAGTGCAAGTTAATAAACAATGGTGACACATTGTAATAGTCCTCAAGTACTTCTTTATTATACATACTTCTGTTATTAAGACTTAGAATAACTTTATAACTCCTTCTTTATACTTTAACACCTAAATGTATTCCTTAAAATATATTTGGGCATAAAAAATAATAATACATTGTTTAATAGAAAAATAGTGAGACGACGATGCAATTGTTATGTATACAGTATACAGTTTGAAAAACAAAAATTAAAACTGGTGATAAGGTGTCAATGAGTCATTAAACACTAAATTGTGTAGGATAACAGATAGTAAGATTCATAGTACTCAAACCCGTCCTAATATACATACCATATCTCAAATGTATGTGTGGTAGTGGATACCTCCAATAAATCATGCATATATAGTGTATTCACAGAATACAGCTGACCTCTATGATCATAAAGCAAAGAGCTATTGTCATATCCCAAGATCCAAACCATATATTTGTACAAATACGGCATCTATATGAGTGATATCATATTTTGTATTGGACCAGGAGTATCCCGCATGAATGAGAGATGCTGCAGCAGAATAATACATCCACCAAAAATATATGTTGTTGTGTTAAATACTCTTAATAGCAGAGCAGGGATTGATGCAGGGATTGCCTGATACATTACGTTTGGAATTATTGATCCCCACCATTATACAGGCATACCCCGGTTTAAGGACACTCACTTTAAGTACACTCACGAGTAAGGACATATCGCCAAGTAGGCAAATGGCAGCTTGTGCCTGCGCCTGTCAGCACGTCCTGAACAGCAATACTGGCTCCGTACCTGTACCGAAGCTGTGCGCAAGTGGGGAGACTATAGAGCCTGTTACACATGTGTTATTTACATCAGTTATGCACGTATTTGACGATTGCAGTACAGTACATGCATCGACAAGTGGGAAAAGGTAGTGCTTCACTTTAAGGGATCTTTATTGTGATGCAACGCAAAATGACGAGATAAACTGTGCTTCTCATACACACCTTTGATATTTCTGATCCGCACTTTCAAACATCTTTTAGTGTGGCCCACATATTGATAGCCAGAGGCACAATTAATCAGATACACCAAGTGGGTTGAGTTACAGTTTATAAAGTCGTCGACAGCAAAGCTCTCACCTGTTACATGAGATTTAAATGTTTTCCTATCAGTGTGGAGATATTTGAAAATGGAACATTTACCACAAATAAAATTGCCACTAGGTTTTGTATTTAGCCAAAGTTTACTGTCTTGATGGTTCGAAATAGTTCCCACATCACTAGGTGCAAGTAAATTTTATTGGATTTTAGTTGGTTTGCATTATCACTTTAGTGAATTTTTTCTAGTAGCGCACTTTATTGTCCTCTTTTTTGTTTACTTGGGGAGATGTCTGTTATCGCCCCTCTTTTGTTGCATATCTTGAATATGTTATCCCTATATGCACCGAATATGTAAGCATTTCCTGCAATATACAATTAGGTGAGTGGTTTTCCATTGAATGTATACAGTAGAAATTTGCAAGTTCTTATAAGAATATAATTAATTGCTCACGATGAAGTTTATTTTTATTTTAAGGTATATACCCCCACTATAACACAAATTAATGAACACCGGGCAGAAGAGGGTTTGAGTGTCCGAGGAGAGTGAGAGGACAAAGGAAAAGGCCATATGCGGGAAGATCATTTGATCTTTGCCATTTTTTTTGTATTCGGCCTGCTCACTGGTTAAAAAAAAAATTAAGGGTCCTTCGTTCTGGGCAGACGATGGGCTTTTTAAACCAGAAAGACATTTTTGCTCTGCTCTATTTCCACCTCGAGAGAGGAGAGAGATAGCATTAATTTAACCAGCAGCTGAAGTGACCACGCCCGCCCCCCCCCCCCCCCTCCCTGCAGTTGCAATGTGCAGAGATAACATTCCAGGCACTAAAGTTAACTAGACTTCAGTACAGTAGTTTCAAATTGGTTTTAAATCAGGTTAGTGATAAGAACAGAGAGACATTTTTATTAACTTAGTTTGTAGGATCAAGCTGTTTTGTTTTATTTTTATACGGGAGGTGAGAATTTTTTGGCCGTGTATAAAAGAAGTGGAAATTATTTGTCTGTGTTCAACGTGTTCCAAAAGTTTAAGGAAAATCCCTTTATGTTTTCTGTTTGTGTGTAACCAGTAAATACATTTCAGCTGAGACTGTTATGGCAGATACATTAATTAAAAAAAAAAAAGTTGGACATCTTTTTAGAAAGGAAAGGTATTTGTATTGTATTGTATGTCTTTATTTATATAGCGCCATTAATGTACATAGCGCTTCACAGTAGTAATACATGTGGTAATCGAATAAATAACAGATAATATAAATAACAGATCATGGGAATAAGTGCTTTAGACAAACATAACATTAAGGAAGAGAAGTCCCTGCCCCGAGGAGCTTACAATCTAATTGGTAGGTAGGGAGAATGTACAGAGACAGTAGGAGGGAGTTCTGGTAAGTAGGTATACAGGTAGGTATACAGGGATAAACCAAATAAGTAAACATGGGAAGAATGTTGATCCAGGGATTAATCCGATTGTCAATTCTTGGAGTCTGGAAGGAATTTATTTTCCCCCTTAATGAGGTTTTTTGTTTTCCTTCCTCTGGATCAATAAGTATAGATATAGGAAAGTATCTTGTCTAAATTTAGCATAGGTTGAACTTGATGGACGTATGTCTTTTTTCAACCTCATCTACTATGTAACTTTATTTGTTCTGGTTAGGATATGATTGGGAATTGCTAAAAGTTCACAAGCACACTGTATATTTTATGTTAAGGGTGTCTTGCCCCTTGACAATGTCCCTGAGATTTAATTTTTTATTTTAGGGTTGCCATGGAAATTTTAGCCTGCATCAGGCTGTGGGGAAAGCTCAATTGTTTTTAAAATCTGAGCTGCTCAATACAGTATGTCAAACTAGTATCCAAATTAAATGTTAAAGATAGGGGCGTTGTATGTTGTGGAGTGAAATGTATATCACTCTATGGTATAAAATATTTATTAGTATATGATGTTTAGGATTGGAGTATAGTACAAGAGCTTAACACACAAATGTCAGGAGATATATTAAAGCAAGTATTTTACTTTGCTATTATATTCCAGCAATTCATATTTGAAATACTGAAAAGTTTTCATCTATCTTGCCCAAGGAAATTTGGCGGAACGCCCTGACAGCTGGCTATAGGCCCAGAACTGTGCCACAAGTTCTGATACTATTTTAATAATTAAAAATAAGTAATACAGAGTAGATATGTTTTTATTTGTATAACACCAGAAGTTTGCTCAGAGCTTCATAAAGAATACAGTACAGGGAATTAGTGTGGAGTCCGGTACAAGATAATTTTTCTACTTTAAATTTAACTAAATATATATATATATATATGCGCGGGAATATGACATTTTATAACCTTTGACTATTTTTCTTTCCAAAAAGGTGTCCCACCTTGAATCCAGCATCTATAACCTCTCATCTTAAAGAATGGGTCTCTGAGCAATCCAGATTTTATTTTACATTTTGATGGTTTCTGTCAGAGAGATACATAAGATAATGTGGTGTCAGATTATGTTTGTTTCCAGGGATGTGTAGCGGTCATGCACTCTTGAAGCTAGCTCTGGATAATGGAACGCACTGAATGTGCAGGGCTGGAAGGAAATTGAGAGCATATGTGGAGATCACTATAAAGGTTGGAGCTCAGGTGCAAAACGGCAATCTTACCCCTGTCAGCTCATCCGTCCTAGGTCCAACGATTCCTCAGCAATGTATGTTTGTTTCCAACATGAGGTTTTAAAAGCAAATTTTTTACTCAAGGTTTCGGGGTTTTTTTTTTTTTTAATATTTATATATTAATGGCTTTGCATCTCATCCCAGCCTCTGTCTAAAAGCTGTGTTTAAAACAGCATGCATTGGCTTGAGGATTGGCTTGTGTAATACGAGCTTGAGACAAAAGGTGGCACTGAGTGCTCATTTGCATGTCATTTCCCAGAATCCCTTGCTGCAGTGGAAGCGCTGTATGCTGGGCGACAATGGGGAAAGACAGGGTTGCAGACCTGTCTAAGACATGCAAATGAACATACAGTAATATTTACAGTTGCTTTATGCTTTACTGTGGAGGGTTTTTGTCACTTTTTTTACCCACCATAACCTTAATAATAGTGGTGATTACCTAGTCTAGTCTCAAACCTGCTTAGCCATTAAGACCAACCTCACACTGATGATACCCATCAAGGTTGAAACAGCTGTGTAGCTGGGACTGTGCCCCCTTGGCTCTGTGGCATCGACTCCTCTGAGTCTAAAGCCACTTGCTGCTATTAGGGGGGCACGCCATCCCGAGCTTCCTAGGAAGGCGACAGAAGAAAGATGGTGACAGGTGTGCATCTCAAGAATACGGTTCGTTTTGAGATCGATGCAGAGGAAAGAGATCGTATTGGATTGAAGTTCATCATCGAGGAGGTGCTGCGGAAAGCCAGTGTGGTCGCAGAAAAGGTGTTCTGCCTACAGGATTTCGCACGGCAGGGCATCTATGATGTGACGCATCATTTGGAAGGAGAATGCCTGAATCTCTATGAGAAGGTTAAAAGGATGGTGGAAGACCCGAAAATGCGAGGAATTAAAGTGATTCCGAGCTTCCAGATGGACGAGAAAGTGGTGACGGTACACATGTACAACCCGTTCGTACCGAAAGAAGACCTGGTGATGTTCTTGAGGCGATACAGTACAAGTGTCAAGGGGGGAATTGAATTAAAGAACGCCTACGGGATCTATAACAGCAAGAGGAGATTTTGGATTAGGCTTAAACCTGACCCAGATGGAGTGGGGGGTGTGGCTCATCCACCTTCAACTTTCAGTATCGGAGGGAATCTGGGTTTTTTGAGTTATTTCGGCCAACCTACCTACTGCAGGAAGTGCTACCAGTATGGACATACTAAAGAACATTGTGAAAAAACTGGGGTGGTTTGCAGGAACTGTGGGAAAGAGGGACATTTTGCGGTGGATTGTGACATTACAAAAAAGTGCGACTTGTGTGGTGAGTTTGGACACTTTGCACGACAATGCTCGAAAAAAAGTGTAAGGAATCCGCTCCTCGGTTTACTGTTTGCCTTACCTTGCAGACGGTGCAGTCCTGGAACACTTCCCCTGATATTTACTGCAGCCTGGATTCACTCACCAAAGCAATACTGCCACACGCCCCTTCTGCCATTGGTTCTCTGACCTTTAAGTACTGCTCTCCCACAATGCTCCCTGCCGAGCATAGTCCTTCCTGGATGTCTCTGTGTTCTGCCATAAGCCTTGTCTTGTCTGTCTCCTTGGTTCCTGAGACCGGCTGCTAGTGTCACGCAGCGGTCTGTTCCTGTGCTGAAGCGGAGTACTCTCCTTGTTGTCTTCAGCTCCCTGGTTCCTGTGACCGGCTGCTAGTCTCATGCAGCGGTCAGTGCCTGTTTGCTGTGCTGAAGCTGAGTACTCTCCTTGTTACTTCAGCTCCTTGTTTCCTGTGACCGGCTGCTATATTCACGCAGCGGTCTGTTACTGTTTCCTTCACTGAAGCGGAGGTTTCCCTGTGTATCTTCAGCTTCCTGGTTCCTGGGGCCTACTCTTTCCCTAATCTAGAGAGGCCGTGTCCTGGTTCCTGCGCTGAAACGGAGGATTCCCCTGCGTCTTCAGCCTCCTGGTTTCCTGCACTGAAGCGGAGGTTTCCCTGTGTATCTTCAGCTTCCTGGTTCCTGGGGCCTACTCTTTCCCTAATCTAGAGGCCGTGTCCTGGTTCCTGCGCTGAAACGGAGGATTCCCCAGCCCGCTCAGGACTCTTGCGCTGAAGCACTGGTTTACCAGTGCAGCTAGGCGGTGTGCTACTCTGGTCTGTCTACCACCTCCTGAGACCAGTACCATGGGCCATGGTCGCCGCACGCGCAGAAGCCACTCCCGCGCTCCTAAGCTGAAGCGGGGCTCTACTGACTACCTGTTGCTGAACTCCTGCTTGAACAACGTTTACCCTGATGTCTCCAGTCCTGACCCTGGCGTGTCCACCGACGATGCTGTCTTCTCCTATCCTGATCCTGCTACGTATGACTACGAACTGCGCAATCCGGATCCGCCTGCGCGGTCTAAGGTCGGTGCTTTTACAACCCCACCTCAGCCACGCGGTCCAACCCAGGTTTGTGGCGAGCACAGCCGTGACAGTATGCTCGGCCCCACAAACTCGGACCGCCCTGTGGTGAGGGTTGGTAAGTTTCTGTCTGAAATCCTGTCCCGGCCTGTAGACCAGTCCCAGTTTGAAAACCAGTATCTGTGCGAAATACTACCCCTGATTGAAGAACAGATTATGTATGAAGGTTTAACCCCGTTGCAAAGACAATGCCGTAACGATCTCATTATTAAGGCTTACTGCCTCAAGGACTTAAAACGGTCTCTGGCCGCTTGTGTTTGCTCCCCTGGTTCCCCTTTAACCTGGGATAATGTGAATCCTATCAAACTTGCCAACGCCCAAGATATACTCTTTGCCTTGGCCTTATCATTGGACATTCCCGTAGTACAACAGGACCCTCTCTTCATGTTGGTTCATGCTCAAGACACACTCCGTGTACTTTCCACCTGTGCTGCCAGTCCTGTCGCTAAACCTGGGGACGTATCTCCCTCTCCAGGAAATGACCAAACTGACCCACTATCACTGCCCCATAACGTAGAAGCTGCCACGGTCCCTAGCCCTGATTGTACACCCGGGTACTCTGACACCAATGATACGTCTACGTTAACCCCTGCTGATCAGTCCTGTGAGGTTCCCCTGGAATATATGTATATTTCTCTAGCCAACACTAAGGCTCTAGTATCCGAGAACAAGTCCCTTTGTCCCTCTATTCCTAACTCTGAATCTCCCTTTTCAGTCCTTGAAGTTTTTCCTGCTTTAACCCCTGCTAGGCAGTTCTGTATGCCTTCCCTGTCAGAGAACGAATCCCTCCTACCTCCACGTACTCAGTTTGAATTTCTAAGTTCTGTTCCCAGGGTCATTCCTGTATTAACCCCTGTGGGGCAGCTCTCTGAGTCCCCTTTGGTAACCCCCTGTTCTCCGCCAGCCATGGTCACGTCCCTAGCTCCAGAGGAAAAATCCCTTGTCTCACCTATTACAGAGGAAAAACTCTCTATGTTCTACTCTCTGGTACTGTCTGCATTAACTTCTGTAAATTCTTGCTGCCTCCAAACTAATGCCTTCGTTCTAGCCTCAGAGAATGTGTCCCCAAGTCCTACAGCAGAGGTTGCATTAAATGACTTCCCCAAGGTTGCTGAATCCTTAGTTAGTTTTTGCTATAAAACCCCTGCTTCCGCTCAAGTCTCAGCTGCTGCGCCCCCTGAAACTTTGGCTAAAGTTCTGTTTCCAGTTAAATGTATTCAGTTACCAAGTTTTTCCCTAAGCTTGGTCGCAGAGTTCCCATTCCCGGGTACTTCGCTGAACCAGTCTGTCACCCAGAGAGCGATGATCCCTGCTTCAGCACATAGTTCCCACGTTGTGGAATCTGCAGTCATTTCTGGTTTCCCAGACACTCCTTACCAAATACCCACTTCAGAGACCAGTACAGTTATGATTACCCCCCGTGTACTGTCTGTGTTCTCCCCTTCTCAAAGCTTAGGGTTAAAACCGTACAGTGGTCAGTATGCCCCTCCTGGGGTTCATGTGGTGTTCCCAGGAGGGTTTGCTGACACACTGTTTTCACTCAAAAGTGACACTTTTTCATATGTGCTAGCTAGAAGCCTGCACACAGTTTCCCCTCTCTCTGAAATTTGTCTTGCTGGCCCTGATACTCGGAGAGTTAAAAACCTCCCTTCAGATTCAGAATCTCTTTCTATAGAGGTCGTCCTTGCCATTAGTTCCCCTGATTTCTCTGCCCATGCAAACCCTCCAGGGATCAGCATATCTGTTGTTACCCCCTTAGTACAGTCTGAGACCACCCTGCCTATATTACAAGTCTTGGTGTTTAAATCTGAGCTATTTAGTTTTACTGCCCTTGCTAAACCTCAGTCCCTCAGCACTGCAGCTAAACGTGCTCCAGCAACCGTTGGGTTACTTGGGGTAAAAATTAAAATTCCTGTCTTAAAGGGTACTTTCTCACACATGTCCAGCAAACATAGAACCTCAGTGATTGATTCTAAGTCACTTATAACTATATCTGATTTTCTCACTAGTCAAACCCTGACACCTTCACCACTGGCTAGGAGTCCCGTTATCAGAATTTTTGCACTAGTAAACACGCCTAAATCTGTTTTTGTCATGACAAGCACCCCTGTTGTTAGGGCCCTTGCAGTTTTGGATAAGACTCCTTTTACTTCAAAAGTTTCTGCTATTGTGAGTTTCCACGGTTCCAACTTACCGCTTATTGTCTCTTTAACTCCCATCATTACTCTCCCATTACCAGTCACTGATTCCCAGGCACCAGCTCCTGACGCTAGTTCTCCTATCGGTACCCCTGCTTTGCGAGATGTTTCTGTTATGGATTCCGAGCCTCCAGCTCCGGAGTCAATTCCTTTACTCGCTGCTGTTTTTGTAGTCACTCAGGTCCCTGTCACTGAAGTACAGACTTCAGCTTCTGAGGTTAGCTCCCCTCCCTCCGCTACCCTTGCTCTGCCTGATTCTCAAGTTTCTGATATTAAAGCCCCAAAGCCTATTCCTACTCCCCAGACAATACTATCTCCCACTGAGGGTTCCCCAGTATTTGGGAGCTCCACTGCTGAGTGCTTCTCTGCCTCTTTGAAACCATGATTTTCCCCCTCGGAACCTTCTGTTGCCCCTGTTATTTCCTTTGAGTTGGAAATACTCTGTACGTATCCCAAGATTTCGGTCTCTATGTCTGGTTTACTGCTTGCCCTGTCACCTTCCATACCAATACCGAGAAATGCTCCCACCCTCCCTATACCCTCGCTGACCACTATCTGGGAGACCTCTGGAGGAGAAGTCCCTCTCAAATTCCTACATGCAGAGGTCAGCCAAGACTTTGTCTGCCCCGAAGGTCGTCCTGGTATATTCGATCAACTATCAAGGCCGCTTATCCTAAATTCTGGTCCCATTACTATAAACTGGGTTCCCAGTGGGGGTTCTTCTGCCGTTTCTGCTCCGGAACCCTCTGGTTCTTCACAGCCTTGGATTCCCAAGCCATTTCGCGGGGCGAGCCATGTGCCAATGATATCTCTACCACCACTCTCATATCCTAGAACAGTACTCACCAAGAAACTACTCGTTTACGGATCCCCTTTCCGCGTAAAAAACTTTAGGAACAACTCGATGTCCCCGAGACCCATGGATGGCCCTGTCTGGCCGCAGTTCTCTCCGGGGGGTGGGGGTACACAAAGGAGTGACCACGAGTCTCTGGATCATGACTCTAACACCAATCCTAGACGGTTCAGGAACAACTCCTGGTCCCCCAACTCTGAGTGGTCTTGTTCGCCCAGAGGTCTCACGTGAAGGGGGGGGGGTACTGTAAGGAATCCGCTCCTCGGTTTACTGTTTGCCTTACCCTGGAGGTTTGCCTTACCTTACCTTACCTTTTCCCCCGGTGGGGGAGCGTGGGATTAGAAAAACATTTGACAATAAAAAACAATAAAATACAATAAAATTAATGTGGTTACAACAATATTGCTGGGGGTTGGTGAAAATACTAAATACACTTACACGGCCATGTGCAAGCGGACACGGTAATGTGGTTTCTTTAAGCAATTCCAGTCACTCCCAACAACAGGTAATGGTGGTTTAGAGGGTTTTGAAATAAATATATAAATATATCTGTACTCACACGGCCATGTGTGAGTCCTTGCAGGAAATTGGTAACTTTGGGGTTAAATTAACCCATCTGCATCTCCCCCCAGTGTAGACTCTTCTTTGTTTGCAACCAACGTGGGATTCTAACTCCAGTCTTGGGCATCAGATGGGGACTCTCCCCAGTGGTGGTAGTAGGGGGGGGAGTAGGTAGAGAAAGTGAGGCACGTTGTCAGTGGGGTTTAAAACACATTTATTAGTTTTAAAAGCAATTGGTACAACAAGACTCACATACATACATAGTGGTTGGACCCCTGGCCTCCTCGTGCAGTCCAGGATACAGTTTAAGCAGCCGTTATTGTCAATCACGCGTCCGTGATGCAGGAGGAAAAAAAACAAAACTTTTTCTCCTTATCTGCAATGGCTGCCTGGTTGATCCGGCTACGGGAGCCACGTTGGGCCAAATTCAGCAGGAACTTTAGAGCTACGCGTTTCGTCGAATCATCGACTTCCTCAGGCTCGATGATTCGACGAAACGCGTAGCTCTAAAGTTCCTGCTGAATTTGGCCCAACGTGGCTCCCGTAGCCGGATCAACCAGGCAGCCATTGCAGATAAGGAGAAAAAGTTTTGTTTTTTTTCCTCCTGCATCACGGACGCGTGATTGACAATAACGGCTGCTTAAACTGTATCCTGGACTGCACGAGGAGGCCAGGGGTCCAACCACTATGTATGTATGTGAGTCTTGTTGTACCAATTGCTTTTAAAACTAATAAATGTGTTTTAAACCCCACTGACAACGTGCCTCACTTTCTCTACCTACTCCCCCCCCTACTACCACCACTGGGGAGAGTCCCCATCTGATGCCCAAGACTGGAGTTAGAATCCCACGTTGGTTGCAAACAAAGAAGAGTCTACACTGGGGGGAGATGCAGATGGGTTAATTTAACCCCAAAGTTACCAATTTCCTGCAAGGACTCACACATGGCCGTGTGAGTACAGATATATTTATATATTTATTTCAAAACCCTCTAAACCACCATTACCTGTTGTTGGGAGTGACTGGAATTGCTTAAAGAAACCACATTACCGTGTCCGCTTGCACATGGCCGTGTAAGTGTATTTAGTATTTTCACCAACCCCCAGCAATATTGTTGTAACCACATTAATTTTATTGTATTTTATTGTTTTTTATTGTCAAATGTTTTTCTAATCCCACGCTCCCCCATTGCTTGTATGTCTCTATATCTTTAAAAGGGTTCCGGATTAACCCTTCCCTGGGGTTGCAGCAGAGGGGAACTCCATGCTGGCTCAAAGCATCTGTCATAGAGCCGTGGTCTAACTTACTGCCACATTGTAAGCACACCTCATATATTAAGCTTAAGGTAAGCGCCAGGTTTTTTCCTATTGTCTTTTCCCCCGGTGGTACATTGACGAGCAGTAAAGAATCGGAGGTGCTGGTTTCCGGAGGGACTTCCTGTGCAGGGCGCCCAACCAGAGGGATGTCACTTCCGGTTACTTGGATTACACGGAGGACAGACAGGAGAGGACGCCATTGCTGACATCGGACGGCAGTACTGGCTTATGAAAGCCTATCTCATACTTGCTTTTATACTTTGTACCTTTGTGAGTGGGCATTTGACTGATTTTAATGTTCTATAAACTTTTTGTTATACGTTAATGCACTAGGTGTGCGCCTGTTTCTTTTCTTTTTTCATAGGTATCATCAGGGAGTAGTGACCCCTTTGAAACGGGCTGCCTTATACCTGGATGCTATTTTTTGGAACAGGACTTTGTGTTTTCTGAGGTTTTTTTCAGTTTTTTAATTAATATATTTTTTATATATTTCTATACACCTTTTTGATATGTTTATATGTTTTTATTTTTAATATTAAAGCATTAGGCTAGTGTTATATATATTTAACACTTTTTACATATCACATTTATATATAGGTTATTATTATCCTTGGTTAATACTGTTTTTTAGTTTATTTTGCCTACACTTGCCACCCCACTGGATGCATTCACAGTTAGGTTAACTAAATCAGTTTTGTTCAGGCTATATTAGAGGCGCTACTTCGCTTTTTTGTTTATATATATATATATATATATATATATATATAGGTTCCCTTATTGTTTATGCCATATATAGTAAAGATTTACTTCAGGCTTTTTTTAACCAGCTATTATTAAAAAATTGCTGTACGTATAAATCTCAAAGACCCCGTTTCCCAGAATTTTTGTATTATGATTTGTGGGAAGCACAGGAGGGGCTACTCATAATGACATATGTTTGGACAAGGCTTAATGGTCTCCCAGTCTTGACATAATTTCTAATGCCATATCCATATACAGTACTGTTCACATGGTTTACATGTGACATGAGGCATTTGTCACGGCCAGAGACCAGGACTTTAACACTTTTATACCAGGATCATTCACTGAGTTTATTCAGGTAAACCCGTGTACATACAATGAATACACAAAATACAGCCGAAAAACCACTTACTGGGGCACTGGGGATGAAAGCTGGGTTAAAATAGGGGAAGGACACCTGCTTCTGTAGACTTACCCTGACCGGGATACACACCCGGGCTTCTTGGTCCTCTTTTTGGCTAGAAGCTCTAGCCGCGACCACTGCGTTTAAAACGAGAACTTGGACCTCGCGTCTGACTTAGCCTCAGCTAGGCAAGCTTTCTTGGTTCCGAAAATGATGCCGGCTGCTTTGTAACAGAGAAACTTTGAAAACCCCACCTTTGCATCACCGGCCCAAGTCACAGGATCATCTGGTTCTCTGACTGGGGGTTCCCCTTACATACCTTCTACTGTTCTATGTTCAGCTTGGAGGTAGGAGTCACCAATCAAAGCGTGGTAATTCCTCACCGCCAGCCAGTAGGAGCAGGAGCTCGTCCTTTGGCTGACGTCAGAGGAGGCGGCGTGCCAACCTAGTTTGGGATGTCCTGTGGGCAAAACCTATAAATTGACCAATGGGAAATGCGCTGACATTCTGCCGCTTCCCTCAGTCAACCCATTGCCACCTACTGGACAGGCTCCACTTACTCTGGCAAACTAGAGGGTCCTCCCCGCAGGGGGTCTCTGTTCTCCGGACCCAGTACGCCGCCCTGCCCAGGCCACTTAGCACCCCGACACCTCTCAACATCCTGTCTCCTCTTTCAACTACAAATGTCTATCCAGTGTTCCCGGCACCTATATGGACCTAGGAATACAGTGTGACTGAATAGACATTTATAGTAAATGCAAACATTATAAAACATTTTAATACATGTTTTAACTTGGAGAGACCCATATCTATGCTGGACAAAGGACTGGGATATCCAGGCTCAAAAACCAGGAGTCTGGGGGGCACTGCGCACTGTAATTCAACCTGCATACCGACAAATCATGCCTGAACGCCGAGCATTAGCTTTGGCCCCCAAACAAAACAACTGCATTTTGACCCAAATATCCCACCTAAAACTTACACACAGAAAATGTAGAGTCTCGGGCACAGGGAACACTAGCTTTTGTTTGTTATGTTATCTGGCCCCTTGTAGATGCCATTGATCCCATGGTTTCAGGATTAACCAGATGGGCTTAACGTTTATTGTATAGCCTGGTTACCCCCTACCGTCACAATATTGTTTCCTGTGATTGGTGGGCCCCAGGACTTGCTAAGACAGCAACTGATTTATGTTAACAACGTGCCATCTGCAGATAATATAAAGTAAGCAAAGCTATCAAGCACTCGGCGATAAATGTTTTGCCCATAAGGCCCTTTTGTTAAATCTACAGATCGATTTTATTGTTACCCAGGAGTTTGTATTTTCAATATGTATTGGTTATGATTTTTCAGGCTTGGTTGAGGTCTACCCGTCAATATGTGGGCGCTGAGACAGTGGTAAAGAAATTGTTACAGGAATGTATTCCAAAGTATAGATTATTATATAATAACTCAGACAGAGGAACAAATTATCTCCCTTTGAGACACTTATGGGAAGATTTATGATCATCAATTGTTCAAAGGAACTAATTATTAAAGGACCATATTATTTGTAATGAAACAATTAGCAAGTATTGTATGCAAAAAATATAATAATAAATAAATACATTTGCAGTCTCTCCATGCACAAGTCAAATTTACAGGTCAAAGTTGTACAGTTTACCTGAAAGTGCACCTACCTTGTGCCAAAAGGATCCATTTACTCAAGTTTTTAAAAAGAACTGAAAGAACTTTGAATTTTCAAACTACTGTACTGTTGAATTATTGTATATGTACATGTATTTTCTTTTTCTATGTTTAATATTTGAATTACTAATATCTGGCTAAGGACTTTGACTGGAAACTACCAAACAGATCAGTGGATCCTGCTTGGGTTACTATTAGGGGTCATTTTCTGGTAACTAAACGATAGGGGTACAAATATGAAAGTGTTTCACATTCTATTATACCTACGTGTGTTAGAACAGTGGGGCGCAAACTTTTTTCCCTGCCCCCACCTGCCGGCAGTTCCCCTCTCCACAGCCCCCCCCTTCCCGCTTACCTAGACTTACGTTGCCATGGCGACGCATCTAAGAAGCCGCCGTAGCCAAGGTGAGGCACTTCATTTCAGTGCCTTCGGGAAGCGCGGGGGGCCTCTGTAAACCCCGCGCCCCCCGCAGTCAGTATCGCGCCCAGCTGTGTTAGAACATCCAGAGAGGAGAGAAATTTGTTGCTAGACTTAGCACATAGGGTGGTCCTCAGTATTAATATTATATTTTGTTATATGTGTGTATATTTATTTTTAAGTGTCGCAGGAGGGGTGAGTTTTATAACCATATCTATAAATATTAAAGGCTATGTCAGGATCTTATGGACACAGAGGATCCGTGATCCTCGGCGCGCTCCTCACTTAACCCAACCGGGTGTTCTGCTTCTCCTGCAGCACATCTCGCCTGCCGGCAAATACCAGCATTACATCTAGGGGAGCGCGTGGACCACACTGCACTAAATGCAGTCCCCCACCTCCACGCTATGCTCGCACGGTGACGCCACCGTCACGCAGCACGCACCTGCTATGCGCGACTCTCACATGCGCAGGACCTTCCCTGCTCCTCTACCTATACTACATCTGTTGCTGATTCCTCTGCCCGAGTATACACCAGTTCTAAATCTCTCCAGCGAACCACAGCCAGGCATACTGCAGAGTATGGCTCCAACCTCATTAGCAAATCTCCCTTTATATGCTCACCTGCCACACTGGCAATTTGGCTGAGCACAAACCTTCTTGCTAGCAAAGTGTTCACTGCTGTCTTGCCTCAACAGTCTTGTTCTGCTCCATACCTTGGCTACTCTCCTGGACTCCGCTCTTCTGTTCTCCTGACCTCGGCTACGTACGACCATCCGCACCTCTCCAATACTGACCTCGGCAAAGTACCACGACCATCCGCCTCTGTCCAATCCAGACCACGGCTAAGTACCTCCTATGATCCGCTACTCTCCAACACCGACCTCGGCAAGTACTACTGAGCATCCAGACCTCTCCTACCCTTACCAATCTACACTCCAGACGCGCCCACGCGGCTGTGTGTTGGTGTTATATCAAATCCTCACCTCGGCCTCGCCTTGTTTTTGGTGAGCACTCCGTTACAGACAGAGACACACATAGAGAGACATCTGTCACAGCCAATAAAATAAACCATTTTGACGGTTCCTTGCTTTATTTTAATTCTCATTTTAAGAAGCATTTAATCAAAGAGGCCAAATCCCATGTCTTCATCAGACTCTTCAGATTCCTCCTTTGGTTCTTCTTTCTTTTCTGCTATTGAGACAAAATATGGAGAGAAAAAAAAATGCAATTCAAGATTGTGGGCATGATTTATTTATTTTTTTATTCCCCCCCCCCCAATGTTTTCTTTATTTCTTATTCTCTCGCAAACTAGTTATATTTGGGAATATAAAAAGAATAAACTGCTGATTTATTGAAGAAAAAAAAATATATATCACATTTAAAAAACTGTACAGTTTACATGTTTAAATAACTAAATATCTTAAACCCTGTGGACAAGAGCTGCATGTCATCATTTGTATTACAGCCTAAATAAAGTTTTCTAAAGCAAATACCCTGGAACACAACATGGCTGTATTTAGACCTGGGAGGAGCTCTAAATTACAGTTTATTTTGCCGCTAACTGTATGTCATATGCCATACAATACAATATTAAATGCATGCTGCATATACATTAGAAACTAGCTATGGGGCTTATAAGCAATGTGAGAAATTTTGCAAATCTGCTACATTAAAAAGAAAAATTAAAAAAAACCTTCAACATACAGTTCTATTTGTTGGCAATTGGATATTTTTTTGCCCATTTTTATTGGCAGCTTTTTCTAAATATTGGCCTATTTTAGGCTCCATAGTGCTCTTCTGTCTTTCACTTGGACTTCATGAGGGTCAACACGCCGATGGTCCATGTGACAGTTATAAGCTTTGCTAATTTTCTATGTGCATCACCATGGTGAATTTACGACACCACGATCGTTAATCAATCATGTGGCCGCGACTTGCGAGCAGAGTGATACTACTTGGGTGCAGAGCTCCTTCTAACACTATTTCATTTAGGTCAGTTTAAAAAAAAAAAAAAAAAAAACACAGCTGGTTGATTTTGCAATTACAACACAAACCCTTGCTTTGTATCGTTGCGTATGCCACTATGGCAAGTTCTTTTTAAATTATTTATCACCGATTTTATTTCGATCTCACTGAGGAAGGTGATATGAAGGCACTGGGGCAATAGCTTTCGCGTGATTTGCGATCTCTAGGTGATCTCTGCAAGTTACCTTGCACTCACTTTACGTTAGTAGACCGATTCACTGTGCATCTAGCTACCAATAGTGATGATTGTTGGTCCAAATAGACTCACACAGAGCTTGGCAGCGTATTCATGAAACATTGTCTTGCTTTATGGCTCTTCACTAGCAACTGGGCAAAATAGCAATATTACCTTAGCAATTCTAACCCTCACACTGCTCCCAGACCAAAATCCATGTAGTATCAGGGAGAATGCTTTTAGAAAGTGGTCACTCATAACCATAATATGTATAACAGCTACTGGAATCACGGTTTACATTATAGCTAATAGGAGTCTGCATTTTCTATACATATTTAAATATAATAAGCAACTAATCAACACCTTATGGTGAATTGAAGCACTAGCCTGATACTGTAGCAATAATTTTACGGTCCTATTTCAAGTGCATGGTTGAAACAAACTAGAATAAATAACCAGATGCTGACAGACCTGTGATTAACAGCCTACTTCTATACATTGTGGCCGATTAGCACTTGAAACTCTTGTCTACTACACATGCAGCCAGGGATAGTCTAGTACTAGCTAGTACATGTTATCTGCCATCATCTCACACTTAACCAAGTGATCACACAAACACTGCATAGTATTTTAAGATTTATTTTGGCACTACATGGTCTCATCTTGCCATAACTTTTAACATAGAACTTTAAAAATAAGTAACTCACAAATCAACGTGGTAATTGGGATTTTCTGCGCCACTGACAGGGATTTCTTTCCTCAATTTTTGATTTTGCAATTAGGCAAAGGGTAAATGCAAGTTGTAATAATGTTCTACATTATTCACTCTGCATAAGAGTACTGGAATATAAGTCATGGATTTAGACTTGAACCACAGCTGTAGGTTTTAAAAAGTGTGCAAAACTATAATTGTACCTGCTGGAGCAGCTCCTCCGGCAGCTGGAGCTGATGCAGGAGCTGCAGACACAGCACCCCCAGATGGTACAGAGGACAGCTTGGAGAGACCTAGGGAAATAAATGCATGTTAGTGTTGTGATCTGCATATATTTTATATTGACCCATAACCATGAAATTGGCACAATAAAAAAAACAAAATTAGAAATGTCACTAAATGCTTAAAAAAAAAAAAAAACAAGCTTTAGCAGTAATGTAATCCATTAATCCTATGACCAAAGGCAGTAGAATTTTTTATAGGGTAAATATGGCCAATTCACAATATAGACATCACTCAGTAGTAAGTGGTCAAACCTGCCTGGGAGCACTGAAGGTTAAAAAAAAAAAAAAAAAAAAAAAAGTATGTGTACATTTTTTCTTCCTCATCGCAATCCCCTTTCATAGCTTACAAAATGCAACTGTAATTGCATACAGTGTAGGTTTTAATTTGCTTAACCCCTTTATAACAACTGTGGGGACAAAAGTGGATGCAAAATGTGAATGTGAACCACAAAATAATGTGTATTACCAGAGTTGACGACATCACCAATGTCTTTTCCTTTGAGCTCACTGATAACCTTGAAGCAAAAAAAAAAAAGAAGGAAAAGAAAATTGCCAATTAGACGATGAACTTGGGGTAAAATAAACAATAATAGATACATTGCACCAGTATATCCGACATACATATACAATTAAAATGAAGGGTGTGGGGAATGGTCACCACCTACACTCAAGCGAATATGCCAAAGGATTCACCAGCCAGCAACAATAGTACAGTACTATTGATTCCGACTGGGAGGAACCCTACCAAGGGGGAGGCCTAAAGTAGGGCTATGTCCCCATCTGGGCCTAGTCTGCCTTCAGAGCTGAACCAGGGCTCCCATACTAGGGCATATTTATAAAACGTCTTTGAAAGGCTGAACATTTTTCTACTACCGAGACATGCCACATCCTCTGTTTAATATTCATGGATGGAACTTCATGCTTTTTCCAGAAGGCTGCAATGCAAGATCTTGAAGTGGAGAGAATATGGGTGATAAACTGTATTTTTGGAATATCCGGTATTGGTCTAGCTAACTAGTAGGGTAGTTCAGGAAGGTGCCCAATAGTGAATTTCTTAAACTAAAATAATTAGGTTTCCAGAATGCTACCACCACTGGGCACGTCCAAAACAGAGACCCGTTTTGGCCACACCCTCTGAAGCAAGGTGAGAGTTGTAGATGGCATGTAGTCTGACTGGGTTCATGTACCATCTAAATAACAATGTAAGCGTTTTTCTTTATGAGCGTAAAAAGCAAGCTCTTTGCAGCTGCTTTAGATATCCCAGTGCTCATCATCTAATGACTTACCCAATTCGTCCTCCCATTTAAGCATATAGGCACATTTACAGTTTGCCTCCAAGCAGATTAAGGAGAGGTATAGGGTAGAGAACGAAGTCCACGTTTTGATGGAAATTTATAGAAGACATGGGAATATCTATTACAGAAATTTTATATTGACTTTAACAGAGCTGATTACATTGTTAAAATAATGAATAACATGAGCTTTGGAATTTTGAAGATATTATTTAAATTTATTAGTGTAATACTTACGAGCACTCAGTTTCAGTCAGAGTCCACGAAAGTCACATACGATTTATGCCACACTAAAATCAGTACTATTTAGGACTGAAGCCAAAAATAACCAATTGCGGTACTTAGTCAAACTTCAAAGTAACAACTCCAAACTTTTTGGGATGCAAAGGCCATATAACATAGCTATATACTTACTCCTATGGTACCCAATTATGGGCATCATAAGCCCCCACCCCCAATATATATTGCTGAGATATAGATATTTATCTATATCTACATTTCCAGCACTGAGTGGGTCTATGGATTCTGACTCTTGACTCACGCTTAGCTCTAGAAGCTGTTTGACGCGCAAGGCAAAAAATGGAATCTACTTAAAGTGGATAGGAAGCTACCAGTGACATGGGGTGTATGACGCAGGTTTGTAGACATGTGGAAAACCTACAAACACAAATATTTTATCTTTTCAAGCAATCTTTTTTCTGTGCCAAAGGCACAGAAAGGTAAAGTGTCTTATCGAAGGTCACAAGGAGCTGAAAATGGGACTGGAACTAGGTTCACCCGCTGTGAAGGTTAGCAAGCTCATAATGTGACAGTATTAATTTCAGTGAAGTTTTCTCCCCCACTTGATCCTCTTGTGGGTTGTGACCAACAATGTGATACAGCAGTTAAAATCTAGATTATAATGACTGACATAAAATGGATTCCCTGTAGGTGTGAATAAAGGAGAGGCCCTGCTGCAGTTTGCAAGTGCTAAATAAATAACACTAATTAGAAACTACTAACCATAAAAGCATTTAACTATACTGATTTGTTGCTTTAGCTACAGATCTTCCAAGTAAAAGTATTCCAATTTGGAGGATCATTACTTTTAGTTAGCAGATTGTCTAAGGCTGCGTTTATAGTGCCCGCGACGTCACCGTCGTCACTGGCGAAAGTTAAACTTCTGTTTTAAGCGACGTCGCTAGCGACAAGGCCAGTGACGTCACCAAGGAGGAGAGCAGCACTCTGTGATTGGTTTAGAGACAGTAACATGTGGCAACTGTCTCTTAAAAAAAAAAAAAAATATTCCACTGGCTTCCAAATTTTTGGTCGCAACGTCGCTCCCGCGCTTACTATAAGCGCATGCCATGGATTAAATGGATTTGTTTTGTAGCGACGTGGCCTGGCACTATAAGCGCAGCCTTACGAACCGTAGAAGCATGTTTTAAGAAAAATAAATAATTAAATCATGGGAGACTTGCCCCCCCCCAAATACAAACTTGGTCTAACAAAGGGCTACCCGGCCAGCATTTACCCATCCCCAGACTTTGAGGAGCCTGGACAGCGGGTGGGCTCGATATGCTAAGAAGCAGAGAGGTGCCAGGTTGGCGCATGCCCATTAGAATCAAAATCGGTGCCCGTCTGGCTTCAGTATATCGGCAACTTGGTGATAGGCTGGCAGGAAGATTCCCACGCGCCGATTGGCTGTAGTGGTTTCTGAATGGGACTCCAAAACCTATAAGAAACCTTGCAGCCAATCAGGACCTCAGATTCCAAGCGCCAAACCATCAGCGGCAAAATCAAGATACGAAAAAGACGTGCTCTGAGAAATAGACGCGAGCCGGCATCAGAGATTTTCAACACAAGAAATTTTCTAAGTTCCGCTTTTCAGGGGCCAAGTTCTGAAAACGGGACGTAGCGGTTGCTGCTGGTATTGCATGACGAATTGCGTTCCAGGACTTTCGTGAGTACCTCCAGGTCAATGGAAAAGGCTCGTACAGACGTCAGTTGTTAACATTTAATTCCAAGAAAGTTTATTTCGTTAGCCCCGATCCCAGTAAGTGTGTTTTCAGTGCAAATTGTGTTACATTGTGTGTATGTCTTTTCATGAAATAAATTACAATTTATTTTACCTCCTTGTCTTGCTCAATCAAATGATCCCGGTATAAAAAGGTGTTAATAACCCTGGTCTCCCGTGACAAAAAGCACCAAACTTCACATGGTTCTTATTCAGGTATGGCAACTGATCAGCCAGCAAGTCAAATTATATACAACTTGTAATAATAGGATTTGTGGGGAGAGGGTTGGGTGACGATATAACATCTAGCAACAAGTATGCTATGTGTATAAGTGGAGAGGATGAATAAACAATAACGCCTATTGTAATTTACATTAGAAACTCGAGTCCGGGCCTTTTGTTTTTTGGTTAGTTTCTAGGAGTGATTGCTATTGCAAATTAAACATGCGGGTGCAAATGAGGACATCTGTCCCTAATTTTGGTGAGGCATGTTAAAACAGTGCGATTTCTACGCAAACGACCATGTGTGCCCTCAGGCATAAAAGGATTAAACATTTTGGAAGGTGGTAATATGGATGACCTGCTTTTTCGTTTCACTACCTATATGGGCCAATATTTACCAAGCAGTGCTATGCTATATCACCTTCCAGTACCGCAAGACACCTCCAGGTGAATGACAAACTCACCTTGTTGACACGTTCATCTTCCGCCTCTATCCCAACGCTGCCCAGAATTTTTTTTAGATCCTTGGCTGAGGGGCTGGTGCTGCCACCGAGGACGGCAAGTAGGTAAGCGGCCACGTAACGCATTCTGCAAAGAGAAGGCAAAAACCGCATTAAACCGACTCAAGATTAATAAATCACAAAATGATGTTCCCTCCCACAAGATTAGGAATAGCTATGCCAATTTTTTTTTTAACAATATTATTTTAATGGGAGATCATAAAAACAAATGACTGTTGCGTCAGTCACGTACTGCTCAGACATTGAGGCTTTTACTAAATGTTAAAAAGTAACCTAAATTATGCTTCCCCTTGTGACAGTGAGGGGGTACCCAGGCCAATAATAAAAGATATTACAGCTTCTCGGCGCTCCGCTGATAAGGCGGCACCGAGAAGGGGGCCGCCATGTTGAATTTAAAATTGCGCATGCGCAGAACGGGTGGGTGCGCCCGCCGGTTGTGCGCTCAGACCGCAGGTCGCACATGCGCAGAACGGCAAAAATCGCCGGATCCGCTTTCTGGCGATTTCACTATACGGCGGGCCTCTGGAACGGAACCCGCCATATACCCGGGGCCCTGCTGTACGGGCTTGTGCCCCATAGCCATATTGGGGAGTTTGAAGTGTCAGCTATGCAACCCAGTTATGGCATGTACACTGTATTTGAATAAAGATGTATGTGTTTTATTGTTCCAGGAGTGCTAACCAGCGGAGATTCGCAGGGCATGAGTTTCAGGGATGATTTTACGGTAAAATGTTGTCAGGGTGTGTTTGGGTAGAAGGGGGCCAGACTTGCTGGTTACCCCGAAACATGTACCCAGGAATCCTACCAGATCCCTGAGCGATCAGACTGCCTAAAGGCAGTGATCGCGTCTATACAGCGTGCGGAAGCGGGCACGCTATGCGCGTGAAATCTATAAAAACGGATTTCTCACGCAATAAGGCGGTCACGTTAGCGGTTCGCCCAATGAGGGTGATACAGCTCCGTGACCTCACTGGCCCGCCCATAGACACGCCCCCGGACAGCGACATTGCTTAAACCTAAAATATAACTTTCGCTAGTGGCGACGTAATCGGTCGCGTCGCCGGCACTAGAAGTGCGGCCTTACATTAAGGCTGCGGCTCCGCTGGCGCTGACCACGCTCATGCTTGAGAGCGGTGACATCACCAGCTCTCCAAGCATGAGCGCCGGGTGTCCACGCTATTTCAGAAGCGTGCGCATTGCGGGCAAATTGAGCGCGCTCGAAAGTAAAAAAAAATTCTTTATGTAAGCGCCGAGCGTGGGTGAGCGTGTCCACGCATGAGCGCGCGCACAGTGTGAGCGTGGATGTGATGATCCACATTGAATAAGGTAAGCACGCTCAGCGCCTGCGGGGACTCACCCTAACTATCATCAAGCACTGTCCGAGTCGTAATGGATTGTCAGCTAAATAAGTGACGGGGTGGGGGTGTAAAGAGTGGGATAAATTGCCACTTAGTTTTCCTACACATCAACTGTTACCAAACAATATTACCAGCTGCTTACACACGTTTTGCACGAGAAATAGTGATTCAGGCCCATCCATTTACACTCCAATTGCCCACCACCTGTGTGTACGGAGGCCTGACTGATTAAAGTAAAAATAACCGCTTAAAATCTCTATGTGCTGACCAATATGCCCCTCCTCGGGCTTCCTACCGTCTCCCGCACGGGAACGGTGTGACGAGACACCCTCCCGCTCCCAACGCTATCACTCACTTTAAGTCTATAACAGACACGAAACGATGTGCGCGCTCCTGTACTCCAACACCGAGAGAAAGAGGGATGGGGACGGGGTTTCCAGGGCATAGGAGCAGGGGCAGCCGGGATCAAAGGTCAATAATGCACGATACAAAAAAGAAACACATTAAATCCCGCATTCTGTAATAATTTTTAGTTTATGACGTGACGATGGAGTGTATCTCGTTGGAACATTTAAAAAAATAATAATAATAATTTCTTATTATGACAGTTTTGTAGGCATTGCGCAAGCGCATATCAACCCAACAGCCTCTCATATCTACTGCGCACGCCCAGAATAGTTTGGGAAAGGCGGGGGATGATAGAAGGAAATCAATTTGTGGCAGTACGCATGCGCGGGGTAGAATATGCTCGTCATGAGGCTGTTGGATGTTGCGCGCGCGCCGACCATATAACTGCGCGTGCGTACAACCAAGGCAGAAGTTCTTAACTTGAGGATAAAGATTCCTACAATTAGTGGTACTGCCACTCATTGATTCTTATTGCTGATTATAGGGACTGCCATCTAACGTAATTTAATGTAATTGAGCCTGCCACTTCATGAATGGGGGGTGGGGGATGTGGAAGGAGCGGAGTAGGGGGGAAGGACTGGAGTAGGGGCAGGAGAAGGAACGGATTAGGGGGGGGGCGGAGCAGAGAGGGGGGGATGGAGCAGAGATGTGGGGGACAGAGCGGAGTAGGGGCAGGAAGGAGCAGTGTAAGGAGGGGGGAAGAGTAGAGTAGGGGGGGAAGCAGTGGAGTAGGGGGATGAGCGGAATAGAGGGTGGAGGAGAGGAGGTGGGGCGGGAAGGAGCGGAGTAGGGGGGTGGAAGGAACAGAGAAGGGGCGGAGAAGGGGGGAAGGAGCATGTGATGGTGAGGGGGTAACCAGGCTCTCAATAAAGTATGCCCGCCTTGTTACCTCTGATACATATTTGGGGTTTAAGAGTGTCAGCTCTTGAACTGGTTTATTGTATCTGCAATGTATGTAACTGCGACAATAAATAATTTTCTGTGTTTTACCTTTACAGGTGTAAAAAAATACAAAAACAGGTGTGCCAGCAAGCAGAGATTGTTAGGCTATGAGTTTCAAGGGGGGTTTTACGGAGAAAGTCTTGTCAGAATGTGTCTAGGTAGCGGGGTTCCAGAGTTGCTGGATACCCCAAAAAAGTACCTGGGAATCCGGTCGGATTCTCGGATACATTGAGACACATTGCTCCGGCAAAATCTCCCCTTGAAAACGCTTGTGCGACTCACCGCAAGGATTCCCTGCTTCAGCACAGACCAGAAAGGTAAATGAGGCATAGGGATGTGTGGTATCCCTGAAAGGGTAAAGGGGTCCCTAGTATAAGGGGGATGCCCAAATAATGCCCTGATCACCAAGAACCTGGTATAAGGGTTCTGGGGGTTCTCCAGCCATAGATAAGGCTGCAAGGGTTTTTAAAAGTCTAAGGGGGCGATTCACTAAGCAGTGAGCTTTTGTGCCCGATTGGGAATTTTTTTTATCCCATGATAAAAAAATGAAGCCAGAAGCGCATTTGAGTAGGTGCGGGCAAAAACATGCCCGATCACACAAGCTGTTATTTCTCCCCCTGCTATCGTGCTTAAAAATTTAAAGCGTGATAGCTGATTGAAAAAAAATCAGCCTGTAAGAGCTGCATGGAGACGCTGCGTCTCCGTGCACGGCTCTTACAGGGCGATAGTACCGTATACATGTATCGCAGTTTCCCCCACCCCCTGGGAGATATGGCGGCTACTATGTGTGTGGGACGCTACCTGTGACTCGGAAGAGGCCTGAGTCTCCGCTGCTGGGAGCCTGGGGTGGATCTGATCCGTCTGGTGACAGCGTCTCCACCTGTGCGGGATCCTAACAGTGTTGGATAACCCAGCGACAGGACAATGTAAGAAATACACACTGGTATGATATAACAGGTTTAATGAACACATGCGAATAATAATGTTAATACAGAACCATTCAGGCCTCGCAGTGCCGTACCCCTCACCGTTGCTCCCCAACACCGTGTCCACACCCCGGTGGCGTATACCCCAAAGTACTGAGGTGCCCCATGGCACCTAAACACCCTGGTGTCCACAGAGTCAACCCACCCAAAGTGTGTGTGACAGCGCTGTCCACACCTGCGTGTACTGTTGGTGCACTGGGAGAATGTTGGTATACCTTCCAGGTGCTCCAGCACCTGGTATCACCGACTGAAGGTGAGGGATCCGCTGATCCAGCGACGTTGTCTGCGATGGCGTCCGCCTCCACTTGGGGTGAATTCCGGCGTGGATAATTGTCACGGGAGACCAGGTTTATCAACACCTTTTTATACCGGGATCGTTGATTGAGCAAAGCAAAGAGGTCAAATAAATTGTAATTTATTTCAGGAAAAGACATATACACAATGTAGTGAGGAAAAAAAGGGGCAGTGTAGTGCGCTCTAAATCAACTATTTTAAACTACAACAGCCAGGTGCTTAAAATGATAGGAATATAAAAAATATGTTACTAGGACAATGAAAAATGCAGCAGGTATATAAAGATGGCTCAAAACATCCAATAGTGCAAATTTAAAGAAAAAAATACAAGCGCAAAAAACATGTTCCAAAAAAACAAAAATATTTTATATAGAAATAAAAGAAACACAAATGCGTGCTATGAAAAGATTAGTTAAGCAAACATAAAATTGAACCGATACAAAGTTACCAGAGGCTCCTTGTGCGTTATGAATGCAGCTGTTAGCAAAGGTAACAAAAGTAGCAGTACTGTGGTTCAGGTAATGCTGATAGGGAAAGCACCCGCTGTCAGATCGTCAGTGCAGGCAGTTCACATCTCAGTAGTTTGTAGTGTAGACCAGCTGATCCACTTCACGCCTGGCTCCACTCACGACCGGATAGGGAATGCACCCGCTTCCGGCTAACTGCCCTAAGCTTGTACCGGTCAGGGAAGGCACCCGCTCCCGGTATGATGTTTCCAGTGGTCCCGTGGTTTCACAATTAAAGATTCACAGACTCACAATAGAGCTGCAGACATAGAACACTGCACTGCTCCACTCAATCTTTAAATGAATAAGTGCAAAAAAGGGGCATTTATTATAAAAAATACTAAATAGCAAGATATATATTTAGAGTAAAAATGAAATAAAAAGCACACAATCTATTTCCTATCCTAAATAGATTGTTACCTTTTTTTGTGCTTTTTTGCTGATGGTTTGGCGCTTGGAATCTGCGCTCCTCATTGGCTGCAAGGTTTCTTATGGGTTTCAGGGTCCCATTCACAAACCTCTACAGCCTCTCAGAGCGTGGGAATTCTCCTGCCAGCCAATCACCGATTTGCCGGTATTGTAAAGCCGAGTGGGTACCTTTTCTCATTCTGTAAAGGGGCATGCGCCAACCTGGCACCTCTGCCTCTTTGAATACTGAGCCCACCTGCTGTCCAGGCTCCACAGAGTCTGGGCTCTGGCAAATGGGGGCCGGATAGCCTTGTGTTAGCCCAGGATGCTCACGAAGAACTGCAGTACCCCTCCTGTTCTAACACCTTGGCATCCCTGAGGCTTTCAAGTCCTGACAACGCACAGATACATAGGCAACAAGCTTGGTAGCCATCTGGTCTCTCGGAATCCATGACTTGGAAATCCCACAGTTCATTTACAGGTTATAAGTACATATACCTATTAAATATGACACTTTAAAAATATATACTGTGTCCTGTCTTCTGTGTGATAAAATATATAAGTTCCTATTCTGGTGTCAGGGATGGAGTGAGAGTATATCTTGCCTACATTCACTAGCCTCATTCTTGGCACACTTTAGAAAATAACCTTTAAAACTTTGTTCACACAAAAAATCATGCTCAGCTTTATCACATAGCTGGAGCACCCCTGAACCCCTATACCAGGTTCAGGGTAACTGGGCATGTATCTGGGCACCCCTCCTCATACTAGGGACCCCCTGTTATACTGGGGACCTCATGTATGGTTGCAGGTATACATTAACCCTTTCATGCCCGTTTACCTTGTCTGGATGAAGCTACAGCAGGAATCCTGGCGGTGAGTCGTAAGAACGTTTTCAGAGTCAGAGTTTGACCAGAGCAATATGCTTGGCTGTATCCGAGAATCTCACTCAATTCCCAGATCGAACTCCTGGGGTATCCCATAACTCTGTAACCATGATACGTAGACAAATTCTGTAAAGACTTTCTCCGGCAAACCAACCCTGAAACTTACAGCCTAGAAACCTCCCGGTCCCAGCATCCCAGGAAAGGCAAAACACACAGAAATCTTCAATGTAGCATAATTTGCTCACAGTCCCAGTAATGCATTTAGGACATCTGGGTTCCACAGCTGACACTCTAGGACCTCAAAACACGGATCAGGGGTAACCAAGTGGGCTGAACCTTTATTAGTGAGCCTGGTTAACCCCTTCACTGTTACACCTCCACCCTTAAAAAGCAGGCTGTGTTACGACCGCCTCGTCCGGCGGTTTAACGAGCCTGACACGTCTTGAGGTTGTTGGCTCATTGGGACTGTCCTGGCGTGATAATACATCTGCATTTCCATAATCACTGCCTTTCTTATGCTGAATGGAAAAGTCAAATTCTTGCAGGGCAAGACTCCAATGAAGGAGCTTGCCATTTTCCCCCAACACCCTTTGTAGCCAACACAAGCGGTTGTGATCAGTGATCACTGTGAATGTCCGGCCATACAAATAGGGCTGCAGTTTTCTCAGAGCCCATACAATGGCCAAACACTCTTTCTCAATTGTGGCATAAGCCACTTCCCTGGGCAGTAACTTTCTGCTCAGGTACACCACAGAGTGTTCTCCACCCTCCTCCCCCACTTGACTGATTACAGCAACGATACCGTAATCGGAGACATCGGTCTGCACCAATAACTTCTTTGAATAGTCAGGGGCAGTCTGGATGGGTGCACTGGCCAGCGCTGTCTTGAGCACCTGAAATGCTGCTTCACAGGCAGGAGACCAGGCTACCAGAACTGGGAGTTGCTTCTGTGTCAGATCTGTCAAAGGTTTAGCCCCAGCGCTGTACTGTGGGACCAACTTCCTATAGTACCCAGCGGTGCCTAAAAAAGCCATAACCTGCTTCTTAGTCTTGGGGACTGGCCACTGCATTATAGCCTCAACCTTAGCTGGTTCAGGCTAGAGGTGCCCTCCATCCCTCTGTGCCGTAGGTACAAAACCTCTGCCATACCTACTAAACACGTGGTGGGTTTCAGTGTGAGCCCTGCTTCCCTAATTCTGATTAGCACCGCGGCTACATGAACTATGTGAATGTCCCACGTCCTGCTAAATACTGCAGTGTTGTCCAGGTATGCCCGTGCGAAACCCTGCATCCCTTCCAGTAACCTATTGACCAGGGATTGGAAGGTAGCCAGGCATTCTTCATCCCAAATGGCATCACTAGAAATTCATAGAGGCCACTTGGAGTAATGAATGCTGACTTCTCCCAAGTCTCCTGGGTCAGCGGGATCTGCCAATACCCTTTGCTCAGATCCATGGTGGTCAGATACTTTGCCCCCGCGAGCTCATCTAATATCTCAAACATGCAGGGCATAGGATAAGCATCTGACACCGTCCCTGCATTGAGCTGTCAGTAGTCCACACAGAACCGGGTGGCCCCAAGGGCTCTGGGATGGTACAATTACCCCTAGGGTCAGCATCTCCTCTATATCCCTCTCTATACTGCCCTTCATTTCTGCTGATACCCGATAAGCATGCTTATGCAGAGATGGAAATAGGCTAAAGCGCTCAATGCAGGACTATATAAGAATTAAATATGCCAAACCACTAAACAAGGTATGAATAATGATATTATTGTTAATATCCAATGATATGGGTACTCTCCTCCTGAAGATAGGTGGTAGCTGGTACTTGCCCACCCACCATCAGTCTCATTGGCAGGTTCCCCATAACATTTCAAGTACTCACATTCCCTTGAAGTGGTAAGGCAGGCCGTGCAGCTTCCAATATATCGCAGATAATTTTAAAGGAAGGGAAAAGGATGGGTCTTTGTCACATTAAAGTGCCCTTTTAATTCATTTTTGTTTTTGGGTCCTTCCTGCTCCGTTATGCTTATGCAGAGCACTGGGTGATCGGTGATATGTGTTCTGCCCGGCTTGTCTGTGAACAGAACCCTATGCTGCTGTAGCATAGCCCTCACCTGTACCTTCTGCTGCTTACTGAGCTGGGATCCTATCTCTACCTGCGCTACTGTGCCCCCTGTGATGGTGAAGGGGTTAACCGGGCTCATGAATAAAGGTCATGGCCACCTGGTTACCCCTCACCCATGTGTGGGGGTCCTAGAGTGTCAGATCTGGGACCCAGATGTCAAAAATGTATTACTGGGACTGTATACTAATTTTGTGACATTAAAGCATAATGTGACGTTTGCCTTTACTGGGGTGCTGGGATCAGGAGATTTCTAGGCTGTAAGTTTCAGGGTGGGTTTGCAGGAGAAAGTCTTTACAGAATGTGTCTATGTATCGGGGTTCCAAAGTTATGGGATACCTCAAAAGTTGTATCCGGGAACTGAGTGAGATTCTCAAATACAGCCAAGCATATTACTCCGCCAAACTCTAACCCTGGGAACGTTCTTGCGGCTCAACGCCAGGATCCCTGCTGCAGCATCATCCAGACAAGGTAAATGGGTATGAAGGGGTTAATCTATATCTGCAGCTATACACGTAGTCCCTAGTATAGCATGGGTTCCCCAGTATAGCAGAGGTATCCAGGTATCCTGAACCTAGCCTAGGGGTTCAGGGGATGCTCCAGCTAAGTTATAAAGCTGAGCATGTTTGCAGTGTCTAAAAGTTTTAAAAAGTTATTTTTCTAATGTGTGCCAAGAATGAGGCTAGTGACTGTAGGGAATATATACACTCACTCCATCCCTGACACCAGAATAGGAACTCATACCTTTTAGCCCACAGAAACAGGACACAATATATTTTATTAAATGGTTATAGTTTAATGTGTATATGTATTGGTAACCTGTATATGAACTGAGGGATTTCACATGCACCGTGACGTAGGACGCTTGGGACAGTGACAACGGAAGCCCGTAGTCCACACTCCTCTACGAGGATGCAGCACTCAGCTGTTCCTTGATTTGCTGCACCTCATATCGTGTAGTGGGACCTTTTTCCAGCTCATGCCCCCCCACCCCCACCCCTCATGTGTGCGGGTCCGATTACCAACAAGCAGGACTGAGCTGAGTCTAACATCAAAGTCCCGGTTTTGGTGAGAACGGAAAGCGTTTTTTACTAAATTGTAAGTGTCATATTGTATTTTTTTAACATAAAGTACTAACTATTTTTATTCAGTATGTTTCTCTGTGCGCTTTTTCTTTAATTTTAGTGTCCTACAGACAGGTGAAAGACGTCAGGCAAAACTGACACTTATCCACTGACAATTTTAATCTGTCCTCTTTCGGTTGGCCAGTACTTTCATTAGTCGAGTTTCATGTTCCTATAAGGTTCTTCCAAAAACTATGATGTTGTCCAGATATACTAGCACCTTTAGGAAATTCATATCTCCTACTACATGTTCCATTAGTCTCTGGAACATGGCTGGGGCCCCTGACACTCCATGAGGCATGCGTTCAAATTGATAGAAACCAAGTGGGCATATAAAAGCAGTTTTGTCTTTGTTTTGTTTGTACATTGGAATCTGGTAATATCCACTACGAAGATCCAAGACTGAAACCCATTTGCTTCCTGTGAGACAGTCTAAAGCGACATCTATATGAGGCATAGTGTACTGGTCTGGAATGGTCCTCAAGGTGCAATAGTTTATGCACATTCTTATGGCCCATTTTTCTTCCGAGCTTCTATGATGGGAGAAGCATAAGGACTATGAGATTCAGAGATTATTCCTGCTTCCATCAATTCTTTAGGTGTCACCTCCCATTGTCCATGTCAGCTGGTGCTAGTCTTGGCGACCTTTTGCAAAATGAGACAAGTGTCCATACATGCGTATCTAATGCTCTATTTTGTTTGCTTTCCCTATGTCCCATTCTCCCGTGGAGAAGACTTCTGGCATTCACGCCATCTTTTTCCACAGACGTGTCTTCCAGTATTCAGGAGCAGTGCTATCTCCAAACTTAAACAGGTCTGGCGTCACCTTTCTGTTATTATTCTTTTTTGTCCCGGTTGGGCCCATCACTTCAGCACTATATAAGTGGGCTATTACCGTGCCTTTTCGTACCAACACATCATGGGCAGTCTCGTTTCTCACTTCCACCTTCACCATCTCCACCTTTCTGGTGGGCACACTCAATACTCTGCTTTTCAAAAGTCCTCCAGGTTACCCTCCTTGAAATGGGCTATTTATCATGAGGGTGGACCCATCTATCTTCCGCCACAGATTTACTGTTCCTTTTATCCTCTGTATACTATTGGGGGGCACAAGGACAGGGGCAAGATCCCATTCAAGTAATTTCTCCTACGGTTACCTCATATTGGACCATATTCTTCTGTTCCATCCAGCAGTATGCTTTCAAACACAAAGGGTTTCAACACATAATTTCTCCCTCCCACGGTCTGACACCACTGGGCTACAGTAGTTGTCCAAACATATTGGCATTGGTCCCAATTATGGCCCTCGTCTCTTCATTACTGCAGACCTCTGTGCAGATGAGGGCAACAACCATCAATGGTCCTTACACTCCAGTAATTCCATTGGGGAATTCCAATTTCACCACAACATATCCTAGATAAGGGTAACTGGCTTCACTGAGTCCCCACACTACTAATCCCTCCAGCAGTTGCAGCAGCAGATGCTGTAAATATCTATCATACCAGGGTTTGAAAATGATAGAAGCCTGTGATCCACTGTCCAAGAGAACATTGCACGTCATCCCCTCGATCTTAGCTTTCACTCATGCAGATGGTCCTAATAACCCGCAAGCCATGAGGGAATTAATTGGGCCTTCAGCTTAAACCTGCATTAAAGCATATGTAATCACAGCAAAGTATTTTGACAACTTGCCAATTCACATCAAAGCAGAGATGCACGGGCTCGCACTGAGAAAAAAACCGGCAAGTTTAAAACTTAACTGCAGCACCTCAGCTCCTCTCCTCACTGCGCACACTGAACACGGCAGCACAAGCAGCCTCTCTCCCTCTCTGACAGCTGCTAGTGCTGTCAGAAGCTGCTGTGTCCCAACTGGTAACTTTGTTGCTTGCAACAAAGTAATATTTCTCACCACATCTATTGCCTGTGCTACTGTAAGGTAATTTGTATATCTTTTTATTTAGTTGTAGTTAATATCACAGTCCCCCCACTTCTCTCCCTCTTCTCTCCCACATCTCCCCCTCTATTCCCCCCAATTCTCCCCCTCACCCCTTTTCTCCCCTCGCCTTTCTCTCTCCCCCCCTCAACTTTCTCCCCCCTCAACTCTCTCTCTCCCCCCCCACCTCTCCCGTACCCTCACCTCTCTCCCCCCCCCCACCACTTCTCTCTTCCCCCCTCCTTCACCGCTCTCTTTCCCCCCTCCTTCACCTCTCTCCCCCCCTACACCTCTCTTCCCCCCCTAAACCTCTCTTTCCCCCCTGTCCCTCAGCCCTCTCATCTTCTACTTTACTTATTTTTTCTACACAGATATATACACTGATAAAAATCAATGACCACAAAAATTTACCTTTCTTATGAAAAATTTAAAAAAAAATAAGCCTACATTTAGCCTGTAATAGTAATTATCCCCTCAGAACGGGGCATTACTGGACAAAATAATGCCCTGGCTGGGTTAAACTCTTCCAGCCAGGGCATTATTGGCCAGTAATACCATGTTCTGAGGGGATAATTACTTAAGTAACACCCCTACAATATTAATCTCTTATTTCAGAGATAATGGTATAATGGTATTGTAGTCCGTATGAGTTTGTAACCAAGGTAGTTTGGACTCAATCCCTAAATTTCCTGTGTATTAACTCTTGAGGTCAGATGTGAAGATAAGCAAAAGTCTCACGGAGGTGATTGAGACGCAGGAATTTGTGCAGCAGTGTAGATTGTAGCGAGCTACTATATGTGGAATAGATAGTAGTCAATATAAGCAGTGTAGAGGCTGCTTAGGGAAAGTCTGGTGGGTATAGCCGTCAGTCCCAATATGTACACAGATGTTTATTTAACAGATTTTGCAGCAATGCAGGCACCAGCCTTCTCTGTTACATCTGGTCCGATTATGCACTGGAGTCTGTCTGTGGAGCTTGTGGATTATCCCATGTGTAATGTTGCTCTGTGTGTGGTTACCTTTATCTCCTCAGCGTTGATGTTGTTGTATACTCACACCTTGATAATTTCCCGCAGCTGCCCCTTGGAATTCCTTTCTTGCTAGCAGGTAATAGGACACAGCGTTCCCAAAATCAATGCTCAGCTGTGGGGAGTCAATATGGATGTAATAATGTCTTGAATAATAGACAATATGGTGATGAACATTTTGAAACCCACTCTCGTGAGTAGTGCTAATCCAGTGATTCACTCCAAAGATGTGGGGGACCTGTGTAAAGAGGTGTGGGTCAGCTATAAATGCCTGACCCCCTAGTGTCACAGTAATGAACGTCCCCCTGGAGAAAGACACAATTAATAATGAAGACCCAGTCCGTAATGTTAGGAGTGGGGTACTCACAGTTGAGAGATGGTGGGTCCGTCGGCATGCATACCGTGTAGTGTAAGGGAATGACGGGGGCTAATCCATGGTAGACATCATGGTATGGGATAGGTAAAATCTCTAACGCGTTTCGGAAATGCGTTAGAGATTTTACCTATCCCTTACCATGATGTCCACCATGGATTAAAGGATTTTTAACCCTCTACTTACCGGTGTCTAGCCCCCGTCATTCACTGCTGTGCTCCGGTTTTTTTCTCTTGTGGAATCTCTCCTTTCTTGCTAGCACTGCATCTGCAACCAGAGTCACCTCCGATATTATTCTTATTCTTATTCTTATTCTTATGCTCTTTGCCAGGAAATATAGAGAATGCGTCCCGCTTCTAGCTCGTGTATACCGAACAAGTACAGCGTCTTCTCCTCTGTGCTTTATTCAGTGTGTGTGTCTGAGTGTGTCTGAGAGAGTGTCTGAGTGAGTGTGCCTGAGAGTGTCTGAGTGTGTGTCTGAGTGTGTGTGTGTGTGTGTGTGTGTCTGAGTGTGTGTGTGTGTGTGTGTGTGTGTGTGTGTGTGTGTGTGTGTGTGTGTGTGTGTGTGTGTGTGTGTGTGTGTGTGTAGGTGTGAGAGTGTGTGTGAGTGTCTGTCTGAGTGAGAGAGTGTGAGAGTGTCTGTCTGAGTGAGAGAGTGTGAGTGTCTGTCTGAGTGAGAGTGTGTGTGTGTGTGTGTGTGTGTGTGTGTGTGTGTGTGTGTGTGTGTGTGTGTGTGTGTGTGTGTGTGTGTGTGTGTGTGTGTGTGTGTGTGTGTGTGTGTGGCTGTGAATGAATACAGACACCAACCCACAGTCAGTCAGTCACCCACCCTTCAGTCAATCACCCAAGTGTCACCCACCACCCAAGTGTCATCCACTCACTCAAGTGTCAGTCACTCACTCACCTAAGTATCAGTCACTCATCCACCCACCCCCCACCCCCCACACGCACTCTCTCTATCACCCACTCTCTCTCTCTGTGACCCACACTCTGTCTTATCTTAACTGCCCTATACCTACACCGAAATAACCTAGACTGCCTTCTTCCAGATCTGACTCTCAAGCTTCACACAGGAAATATCGAAATTCCCCCTAACCCAGAACACAGGTAGGGAACACCCCAGGCCCATATTGAATCCCCCTCAGGCCTTTTGTCACATAGGATGTAGCATTGGGTATCTTTGTCTTTTGATGAAAATATTAAAATAAACAGATTGCATTGTAATTTTTTTTCTGTATTAACAATAACAAGAAAACAGTTAAGTGTGCTAATGGGGGGGTGAGGGGGGGAGGTTGCTCCTGTCATTTGTCCTGTGCCCCATGATTTCTGTTGGCGGCCCTGATTACAACGCATTAAAAATTGCATCAAGTTGATTTTTTAAATAAAAAAGGGTACTAATTATTATCTAATACTACGGAACTGATTTACTTTTAAAAAAAAAACAACAAAAAAACACACAAGTAGGATATTGCTGGGATTGCTCCTTTAATAGGCGAGACTCACTCCATGTTAGACCCACAATGTCTACACACATGCTGGGACTGGCTCCATTTTGCTTTTGGGTACAATAAAAGTGCATGTTTGGCGCCTTTGGTCCATGGGAATCCTGCATTAAGTATTTCACCTTCACAGCACCGACGAGTGCGTGACCGGCTGTGACTGCCAGTTAAAAATACTCCGAGCACTCCAGCTCCCTCCCCACGCGTGGGTTATTGACAGACGTTCGCTCTCTGTGGGCGGGAGATAATGGTCAGGAAAGGAGGGGTGGTGGAATGGAAAAGCTGAATGATACAATTGATATTCGGTGCGCGCGCAGTCAGATGGATTCCCTGGTCTGGGAGTTTGGAAGGAAGGTCTACCGGTTGAAGGAAGGTGAAAGGGGGGACAGAAGAAAAAGAGAGCGGGGAGGGGACCCGGTGGCTCTTGTTGTGGGCTGAGGGAGGAGGCCGCCGCCGCTTCCCCTGCACGCCCTCCCCATACCTTACCTTTATGGACGAACACCTCAGCCTCCTGCACTCCCCTCCTCCGTCCTCCACCAGACAACGAACCAACAGCAACATCGTGAACCTGGGTTACACTGAGGTGGAGCAGGAGACCATGACCGTGGTGGCCTGTGACAACATCTTGGAGGAGGCGGCCACTTTGCCTGGTCACCACTCGGGGGAACCTTACGAGCAGGAGGACCACGAGTGCTGCGAGAGGGTGGTCATCAACATTTCCGGACTCCGCTTCGAGACCCAGCTCAAGACTTTATCCCAATTCCCTGACACCTTGCTGGGCGATCCGAAGAAAAGAATGAGGTACTTCGACCCCCTGAGGAACGAGTACTTCTTCGACAGGAATCGACCCAGCTTCGACGCCATCCTCTACTACTACCAGTCCGGGGGCAGGATCAGGAGACCAGTCAACGTCCCCATCGACATCTTCTCCGAAGAGATTCGGTTCTACGAACTCGGGGAAGAAGCAATGGAGAAATTCAGGGAGGACGAGGGATTTATCAAAGAAGAGGAGCGCCCACTGCCCTCCAACGAGTTTCAGAGACAGGTCTGGCTCTTATTTGAGTACCCAGAAAGCTCTGGACCTGCCAGAGGCATCGCCATAGTGTCTGTCCTAGTTATCCTCATCTCCATTGTCATCTTCTGCCTGGAAACTTTGCCTGAGTTCAGGGACGACAAAGAGTACAACGGACCAGTACCACAGGCAGTCAATGGTACCGGTCCGTATCTGAGCAGCTCCTTCGCGGACCCTTTCTTTGTGGTGGAGACCCTGTGCATCATCTGGTTCTCCTTCGAGCTGCTCGTCAGGTTTTTCGCCTGTCCGAGCAAAGCCACCTTCTCCAAGAACATCATGAACATCATCGACATAGTGGCCATCATCCCTTACTTCATTACCCTGGGCACTGAGCTGGCGGAGCAGCAGGGCAATGGCCAGCAGGCTATGTCCCTGGCTATATTGAGAGTCATCAGGCTAGTGAGGGTCTTTCGCATCTTCAAGCTCTCCAGGCATTCCAAGGGGCTGCAGATTTTGGGACAGACACTGAAAGCTAGCATGAGGGAGCTGGGGCTGTTGATCTTCTTTCTCTTCATTGGGGTAATTTTGTTTTCCAGCGCCGTGTATTTTGCCGAAGCTGATGACCCCAGTTCAGGGTTCAATAGCATCCCCGACGCCTTCTGGTGGGCGGTGGTCACCATGACTACGGTGGGGTACGGGGACATGCACCCAGTTACCATTGGGGGTAAGATAGTTGGGTCTCTCTGTGCCATCGCCGGCGTGTTAACCATTGCCCTGCCGGTACCTGTGATAGTCTCTAACTTCAACTATTTCTATCACCGTGAGACTGAAGGAGAGGAACAAGCCCAATACTTGCATGTAGGTAGCTGCCAGCACCTGTCCTCAAACGAAGACCTGAAAAAGACCCGAAGCAACTCCACACTTAGCAAGTCCGAGTACATGGTTATAGAAGAAGGTGTGAACCCCGGACCTTTTAAAGAGCCCACATTCAAAACGGACAACTGCACGGTAAGCAGCCCCAACTGTGTCAACATCAAGAAGATCTTCACTGATGTTTAATGCTTGCCATGGTACCATGCGTAAAACAACTAGAAGTGTCATCACCATCGACATCAGCGTGCCCTACTTTTTAATGTTTATTTTGTAAGCCCTATCTTGTAGGAGGAGACCGCACTCACACCGTGTGTTACAGAGAAGTGCAAAGTGCTATGCAATGCTACTGAAGAAGCAGCACCCGGAGGCTATGATTTAACACCTCACATGTTATCGTTTTGCAAAAAAAAAAACAGCCAAAGGCGCTGGGTTTTTTATTTCTCTTACTCGTCTCTCTGGAGATAACCTCATCAAAGCCAAAATAGGAATAGAATCCCAGTTTCAAAGCATATGGGACAAACTGACCTTGAAAAGCCAATGACTTGCTAGTTAGGGTTTATTTAGAGTATATAGAGCCAGTTGTATTTTTACCTATACAGAATTATTTCTATTTTATTTTGAACATGGATTTATTTTCAAATCCCCATTCTGTTATTTACTTGCCAAAAATCACTTAAGCACAGATTCATTCTGAGGGAAAATATCCCGTTATCCTGTTATTTCCTTGACAGCACAGCACAAGATGCCTCTCTCTGTTTGTAAGTAGATTAGGACGCAATAAGGAATTCGTTTAAACAGGCTGCTGATTGTTCTTACAGAAAATATATTGTAATTTATCAGCCCAGTGCACATTTGTCATATATTAGTTATACTTGGTGCCACACAAGATATAATAAATGCAACACATGAAGCAGGTGGATGGTTCTGTTTTCTCTACTGGGAATGGCGTGACAGCCTACATGCCAGAGAAAGATTAAACTGCTGGACTTGCTTCTCATCGGAAGTTTCTCATTCTGACCCGAGTGATGCAGTTTCCATAGCAACCTTGGTTTCCTGGGAAACCCCCAATTGGTTGTCATGGCATCCGTGTTGTTCCCATAGCAACCATCCAGATGGTTCCAACTTACGGAGACGCTGTTGCTGCTGAGAAAACGCTGACAGAAAGTTAATACCACAGGGATTTTCAAAATAGGTATGAACATGTGAAGGTCACCTGTGATCAGGGACATGTAGAGCCGAGCCTAATCTCGTGATGAAGGCGGTACATGTATGCTTCCAAAACAGTTGCAATGTAGCAGGAAATAAAGACAACTAATGTTAGCAAAAAGTAGAATGTTTCCAGTGGAATATAAAGCTCTTCAATGACACCATGTTTAAAATGAGAGCATGGTTCTAAAAATGTGTTTTCCGCATTAAATAAATTGTAGCAACCAAGAAAAGCACTTAAAAAAAACACACACACACATCAACACTGTATCTAAATGACAAGAATCCGTTTTCTAAGGAAAAATAGAGACAATGGAAAACAGTAAAGGGCTGCAAAGCAAACAACACTGGAGAAATGCCAACCTGGCCTTGTCCAATCCTTTCACCAAAGGCAAGGATGCAACTTAAAGGAAAGGTGAGTCCAGATGTTACCAGTCACAATTGGATTATACTGTCAGTGTAATTTGTCCTGCACATATTACAACATTACAGGGAATAAATCCCTGACCCAGAAAGGTCACACTGTAATATTTGCATATCTTGCATAAGTAGATAGTGATTTATTTGAAGGTTATCTGGATAAGGCATTGCATCTCAAACATTGGTCTGAATGTTTAGAGGCCAGGAGGTCCTCGAACCAGTGACCTGAAAATGACAATGATCCATTTTATGACAATACTGTTTTGCTCTTTACATATTCAGCTGCTTAGATAATGGTATTGTGGGTAATATACATTAGCCTCATGCTAATTGTGCGTGGTGTCTGTTCTGATGCTCTGTTTGTAGCCCACTACAATAAATATCAGGAGATTTATTTTTCACAGTAGTTGTTATTCCGTTGACATTTGATGATGGTCAATATGCATTAGGCTAGTTAGTGTCATCTGCATCTTTTTGTTGTTGCTGTTGAATAGTTGAAATAATGTATGTAGAGTCCTCACACTCAAAAGGACGCCAATTCTGACACTTTGAAGTTTGTACAGTAGTTATGCTCAACAGTAGTGTCTATTTGACATGCTCAATTTCAAGGAGGTCAAGACCTTGAAATACAGATTTAATTACAGAGTTGAGACTAAAGTGTAGCCATTCTGGGCCAAAGAACTGCACCAGATTTAGCAAATAAAAATACCCTATTTATTTAAATGAAACTTTTTTCTTTGATAAATATGCAGTTGAATTGCTCCACTTTCTGCCTTTATACATATGCCCCAATGCACCAAAAGGGCTAATATTAGTAGAATGTATTGGCAAATCTTCCTTTCTTAATAGTGCAATTAATTTTGAACTTACAGTACTATACATAATATTGCTACAGCCCTCTGGTTGTTTCAGTTCTTGTGAAATTGTCTGCACTGATTTTGTTTCCTTAAATGTATTTTGTTTTTTTGTTTTTATATATAATCAATTTCAGTTGGATTGTTGCTTAATTTGAGATATCCTTAGGCTGCGGAATGGCAGGGAGTGAGCGTGCTGGTGCTCGAGCGCCGAGACATCATGTGCTCTGCTTGGCCGTGCTTTTTCTGGCCAGCTAGTTGCGCACGTGTGGGGGGGGGGGGTGTCGGAGGCACGACCATGACGTCATGGAGCTGGTTCACCCTCATGTGACGTGACAGCGAACGGCATAAACAAATTTGCTTGTCTCTGCAAGCAGCTGAGCGCTGTGCGCTCATGGGCATGCACAGGCACTCGTTCACGCTGGCCACACACATTGCAGCAATGTGTTTCATCGAGACGAGCCCGAGCGCGCGTGCCCGCTCAGCGTCACCCTGGCCGCAGCCTTATTATAAGACTGTTTAGAGTTTCTTTAGTTATATACTTATTTAGGGCCTCTATACACTGAAACAATTTAATTACACTCAAGATAGATTTATGTAACCACTTTATGTATGTATGTATATCTTTATTTATATAGTGCCCACAGCTGTACTCGGCACTTTACAAGAGAGACAATACAGTGCAAGGAATTATAGTACAATAAGTACCATAAATAAGATCAGACAACAGGAAAGGAAATCCCTGCCCAGTTTACAATCATTTCAGGGATGGAGCCATGGATGCTTATTTCTTTAGGCCTTATTCTCCATTTGCCATAATAACCAAATAAAATATATTAGTTCCTAAAAAATATGTCCTTATTATGCATGCTTATCAGTTTCTTTGTAATATTATTTCTGAAAATGAAAACAGGCCACAATTATTTAAGTTAACAACGTAGAAAAAAGATGCACTAGTTAATAAGCCATTCCCATGATGCTTTCTAAATAGAATAACAAAACAAAACAAAAAATATATATATTATATATATATATATATATATATATATATACTATATATATATATATATATGTACTATATATATATATATATATATATATATATATATATATATATATATATATATATATATATATATATACACACACACACACACAGTGTTCGACAAATCCAGTCTCCCACAGGACCGGGGCGACTGGATTTGACCCCGTGGCAACCTCCTCATGGCGGCCCAAGCAGCGCACGAGGTTCTTTTCCAATTCCCCTGCTCACACAGAAAGAAAAAAAATCCCCCTACCTGATTGGCCAGTCCCGAGTTGGTGCGCTGCCAAGACTTGTTTTCTTTTTTTGGGCGCGCAGGCTCTAGTGGTCTGCCACTCCTAATGCCGTTTGCAGAGAACGTAAGTACCCTCCCATGCCTTCCCCCTTGTCTCCTGCATTACATCCACAAAGCCCGCCCCTTTGTCAGACGCCCCCCTCGTGTCAAACGGATGCTGGGTGTGTGTGACATGCTGGGGGGGAGGGGGGGATGTGTGTGTATGACATTCTGGGGATGTGTGCGATGCCATGTGACAGAAGGGGGCGGGGGAGTTGAGTTGAGCACCGCCTGTCCCATGGTAGCACGACCAGGAGGGAGAGGAGAAAATCTCTAGAGTGTTCACCAACAAAATGAAGGTATTGAGGGCTATTAAGTTGAATGGGCAGGGGTGGGAGAGGAGTCTAAGGCGTGCACCTACCCCCTTGTATCTCGGACGCCCGCCCCCTTGTGTCCGACGGCCACACCCCTTGTGTCCGACTGCCCCCCTTTTGTCCGACACCCCCCCTTGTGTCCGACGCCCCCCCCACCATGTCTCCCTTGGCCCTCCCTTGTCTCCAGTCAGTAACCTACCCCCCTGTCTCTCTCTGTCACCCCCCTGTCTCTCTGTCACCCCCTGTCTCGCTCTGTCAACCCCTGTCTCTCTCTGTAACCCCCCTGTCTCTCTGTCACCTCGCTGTCTCTCTCTGTCACCCCCTGTCTCGCTCTGTCACCCCCCTTGTCTATCTCTGTCACTCATGCTGGCACCCCCCCTGTCTCATCCTGGCACCCCCCCGTCTCACCCTGGCAGTCCCCTGTCTCACCATGGCACCCCCCTGCCTCACCCTGGCAACCCCTTGCCTCACCCTGTCACACATCCAGTCTCACCCTGTCACCCACCCAGTCCACCCTGGCTCACCCTGGCACCCACCCAGTCTCACCCTGTCACTCACCATGCCTCGCCCTGTCACCCACCCTGCCTCCCCCTGTCACCCACCCTGCCTCTTCCTGTCACCCACCCTGCCTCCCCCTGTCACCTACCCTGCCTCAGCCTGTCATCCACCCTGCCTCACCCTGACACCCACCCTGGCACCCACCCAGCCTCACCCTGGCACCCACCCAGCCCCACCCTGCCTCACCCTAGCTCACCCACCCTGCCTCACCTTGGCTCACCCACCCTACCTCACCCTGGCTCGCCCACCCTGTCACCCCCTCCCCCCAGGCTCACCCTATCGCTCCCTCTCCCCCCCAGTCTTTCTCTCTCGCCCCCTCCCCCCAGTCTCTCTCTGTCGCCCCTCCCCCCAATCTCTCTCTGTTGCCCCCTCCCCCCAGTCTCTCTCTGTCACCCCCCCAGTCTCTCTCTCTCACTCTCTCTCACACCCTCTCTCTCTCTCACACACCCTTTCTCTCTCTCGCTCTCTCTCACACCCTCTCTATCTCTCTCTCACTCCCTCTCTCTCTCACCCCCTCTCTCTCTCTCACCCCCTCTCTCTCTCTCTCTCACACCCTCTCTCTCTATCTGCCTCTCTTTCACACACTCTCTCTTACACACACACACACACACACACACACACACACACACACACACACACACACACACACACACACACACTCTCACACTCTCACACTCTCTCTCTCAAGCTCTCTCTCACACACTCTCACACACACTCACACCCTCTCTCTCTGTCTCCATCTCACACACTCTCTTTCACACACTCTCTCTCCATCTGTCTCACACTCTCTCTGTCTGTCTCTCACCCACACTCTGTCTGTCTCTCTCACACTCTCCCTGTCTCACAAACACACACTGGATATCTTATTTACCCTACAGTATATTTCTTAACTGCCCTATACCTACACCGAAATAACCTATACTGCTTTCTTCCAGATCTGACTCTCAAGCTTCTGACTCTCAAGCTTCAAGATATCGGAATCCCCCCTAACCCAGAAGACAGGTAGGGAACACCTCCCCTCCAACATATAATATTGCGGGAATGAGGGTACCTGGACATTGAGGGACTGTGTATCAGGTAAGATAACACTGTGGTAGATTTCTGCCGCTCCTGTGATGCCTTCCAGTGAGTAGATAAGGTGGGTGATCAGGTGAAGGCACCCCTGAACCCACTACTGGTAATTGGGGAACCTTTCCAGATGGTAGCTATGGACATAGTGGGACCCCTCATGATCCCCAGTTGGTCTAGCAAGCGTTTCATACTCACGGTGGTGGACTTTGCCACCCGGTACCCTGAGGCTGGAGCACTTTCCACCATTGATGCTAGGGCAGTAGCACAAGCATTGCTAGTTATTTTGAGTAGAGTAGGTTTCTCTAGTGAGATTCTAACCGATCAAGGGTCGTAATTCATGAGTGAATTGCTACAGTGTCTCTGGGATGCGTGCAGCGTGACCCCTTACCACCCCAGATCAACATGCTATGTGAGAGGTTCAATTGTACCCTGAAGCAGATGCTGCAAGCTTTTATAGAAGCTGATGGGAAGGAATGGGAGATTCACCTACAGCACTTGATGTTTGCATATCGAGAGTTACCGCAAGAATCTACCGGGTTCTCTCCCTTTGGGCTGCTATATGGTCACAGGGTACGGGGACCTCTGGACCTATTCTTTGAGGGATGGTAAGGGGAGATTACTGATACTGATTATTCTGTGCTTCAGTATGTAGTAGATCTCAGGTACCGGCTAGAAATGCTTATGGGGTTGGCACAGGCTAGTCTTAGGGAGGCTCAGACCAAGCAGAAAGCTTGGTATGACCAGAATGCCCATAGCAGGTCATTCATCCCAGGACAGCAAGTACTTGTTCTAAAGCTCAGTGCTGGCTATTTGTAGCCCACCGATGGGGTACCCGACGAGCAATGCTCTGCCTGACCTAAGGGAATCTAGGAATGGGGGCACCATAGCGCAGGTAGAGATAGGGTCCCAGCTCAGCGCACAGCAGAAGATACAGGTGAGAGCTATGCTAGAACAGTATAGGGTTCTGTTCACGGACAAACTGGGCAGAACGCATATCACCGATAACCCATTGCTCACCAGTGAACTGAGACCCCTGCATAAGCATGCCTATTGGGTATCAGCAGAGGTTAAGTGCAGTATAGAGAGGGAAGTAGAGGAGATGCTTGACCTATCAGTAATTGTACTGTCCTAGAACCCTTGGGCTTGTCCGGTAGTCCCTGTACCTAAGAAGGACAGGACCATCCGGTTCTGTGTGGACTACTGGCAGCTCAATGCGGGGAGGTTGTCAGATGCTTACCCCATTCCTTGCATGGACGAGCTATTAGATGAGCTCGTGGGGGCAAAGTATCTGACCACCATGGATCTGAGCAAAGGGAATTGGCATATCCAGCTGACCAAGGAGGCTAGGGAGAAGTCAGCATTCATTACTCCAAGTGGGCGCTACTAATTCTTAGTGGTGCCATTTGGGATGAAGAATGCTCCGGCTACCTTCCAACGCCTGGTCAATCGGTTACTGGAAGGGATGCAGAGTTTTGCAAGGGCATACCTGGACAACATTGCAGTGTTTAGTGGGACAAAGGACAGTCACCTAGTTCATGTAGCAGCGGTTCTGAGCAGAATTAGGGAGGCAGGACTCACACTAAATCCCACCACGTGTTTAGTGGGTATGGCAGAGGTTTTGTACCTAGGGCACAGGGTGGGTGGAGGGCATCTCAGCCTGAACCAGCTAAGGTTGAGGCTATAGTGTAGTGGCCAGTCCCCAATACAAAGAAGCAGGTTATGGCTTTTTTAGGCACCGCTGGGTACTATAGGAAGTTTGTCCCACAGTAAAGCGCAGTGGCTAAACCCTTGACAGACCTGACACAGAAGCGACTCACAGTTCTGGTAGCCTGGTCTCCTGCCTGTGAAAAAATGTTTCACGCACTCAAGACAGCGCTGGCCAGTGCACCCATCCTGGTAGCCACTGACTATGCAAAGAAGTTCTTGGTGCAGACCGATACCTCCAATTACGGTATCAGTGCTGTACTCAGTCAAGTGGGGGACGAGGGGGGAGAGCATCCGGTGGTGTACCCGGGCAGAACGTTACTGCTCAGGGAAGTGGCTTATGCCACAATTGAAAAAGAGTGTTTGGCTATTGTGTGGGCTCTGAGAAAACTGCATCCCTATTTGTATGGCCGGACATTCACAGGGATCACTGATCACATCCCCTTGAGTTGGCTACAAAGGGTGGCTGGGGAAAATGGCAAACTCCTTCGCTGAAGTCTGGCCCTGAAAGAATTTGACGTTTCCATCCAGCATAAGAAAGGCAGTGAACAAGGCAATGCCAATGGACTTTCACGCCAAGACAGTCCCAGTGAGCCCCCAGCCTCAAGACTTGTCAGGCCAGTTAAACCGCCGGACGAGGCGGTCGTAACAAAGCCTGCATCTTCAGGGGTGGGAATTGTGATGGTAAAGAGATTAACCAGGCTCACTAATAAAGGTTCAGCCCACCTGGTTACCCCTGATCCGTGTATTGAGGTCTTAGAGTGTCAGCTTTTGGACCCAGATGTCATAAATGCATTACTGTCACTGTGTGCAAATTATGCGACATTAAAGATTTATTTGTATTTTGCCTTTCCTGGGGTGCTGGGACTGGAAGATTTCTAGGCTGTAGGTTTCAGAGTGGGTTTGCCGGAGAAAGTCTTTACAGAATGTGTCTTTGTATCAGAGTTCCGGGATACCCCAGGAGTTGGATCTGGAATTCGAGTGAGATTCTCGGGTACAACCAAGCGCATTGCTCCCTGGTCAAACTCTGACTCTGAAAACGTTCTTAAGGGCTCGTTCAGGGAGGCAGCTGAGGACTCGGAGGGGGGGGCGTGCGGGAGGCAGTGCTGAGAGTTTGCTGGCGACATGTGATTATCCCCCAGCTGCCTTTTCAGCGTTGGGGAGGGGGCGGGGCTACAGGCTGCAGGGTTAAAGTATCCAAGCTGCAGCCATGAAATCATTCTGAAGAATGATTTCATTGGCTGCCTTGGTCCCTGTGACGCGGCTTCAGCTCCAAGAAACGAAATTTTCGTTTACTGAGCTGTCGTCAGCGGCAACGCCTGGCTTCGGAGGCAGGGCAGTAGCTACCTTGAAAACAAGTATTCAAATTGAATACTTTGTTTCTCACTGCAGCAAGCACGTCAGCACGCCCTCCCTCCGAAGCCAGCACCCTGAACGAGGCCTAAGACTCACCACCAGGATTCCTGCTGTAGCATCATCCAGACCAGATAAACAGGCATGAAGGGTTTAATGTATACCTGCAATCATACAGGGAGTCCCTAGTATAAAGAGGGGTCCCTAGTATAAGGAGGGGTGCCCAGATACATGCACAGGTACCCTGAACCTGGTATAGGGGTTCAGGGGGTGCTCCATCTAGGTGATAAAGCTGAGAGTTATTTCTTGTGTGGAAAAGTTTTAAAAGTTATTTCTAAAGTGCGCCAAGAATGAGGATAGTGAGTGTAGGCAATATATATCCTCACTCCATCCCTGACACCAGAATAGGGATTTATACATTTTCATCACACCAAAAACAGGACACAGTATATTTTATTAAAGAGTTATATTTAATACGTATATGTACTGATAACCTGTGAATGAATTGTGGGATTTCCAAGTCATGGATTCCGAGGGACCCAATGGCAACAAAGCTTGGTGCCTGTGGATCTATGCAGAGTCCAGACTTTAAAGCCTCAGGGATGCCAAGGTGTTAGAAACGGAGGGGTACTGCAGTTCTGCGTGAGTACCCACATCCTGGGCTAACACAAGGCTATCCGGCCCCCATTTGCCAGATCCCAGACTCTGTGGAGCCTGGACAGCAGGTGGGCTCAGTATGCAAAGAGGCAGAGGTGTCAGGTTTGTGCATGCCCCTTTGCAGAATGAAAAAAGATGCCCACCCGGCTTTACAATACCGGCATAGTGGTGATTGGCTGGCAAGAGAATTCCCACGCTCTGATAGGCTGTAGAGGTTTGTGAATGGGACACTGAAACCCATAAGGAGCCTTGCAGCCAATCAGGAGCGCAGATTACAAGCGCCAAACCATCAGCGGCAAATTCAAAGATTCTCTGTACTGAATAGACGCGAGCCGGCTTCAAAGATTTTGACTTAAGAATTCTTCTAAGTCCCACTTCTGAAGAACGTAGCAGTCGCGTCTGGCATTGCATGTCAAAATCAGTTCCAGGACTTTCGTGAGGTCATTGTAAAGGGCTCCTACAGAGGTCGTTTTTGTGAATTTAGTTTAAAGAACAGATTTGTGCATTAGCCCTGTTCCCAGTAATTGTGTTAACCATGTAAATTGTGTTACATTGTGTGTATGTCTTTTCCTAAAATAAATTGCAATTTAATTTACCTCTTTGCTTTGCTCAATCAATGATCCCGGTATGAAAAGGTGTTGATAAACCTGGTCTCCCGTGACAATAGCGTTTTACACTAATACACAACCAGACTCGCAATTGACTCATTTTAAAAATATGTGTTAAGGTAACAAAGACTCTCAAAATCTCACCTCACAACCATATGGTTATTTTTCATGCCCAGAGTCAGCTTACCAAAAAAAAGTATATGACACAATGGGAATCTTATCTTAATGAAGAGCTAGACAGTAATGACTGAGATAAATTATCCACAGTGGCCAAGAGCTCCATATGCACTACCATCAGGGAGAATGCGTATTAAATTATGATGCAATGGTACCTTACCACCCTAAAACTGTCTACGTTCATCCTGAGCTATTCTCCCCTTTGCCCCAAGGAATGTGGCAAATAATTTAAATTTCTCCATACAGTATGTGGTGATCCTGCCCAAGAGTGGCAACCCTATGGAGGAAAGTGAAATATTGGTGCAAAGAATCTTGAACATAGATCTCCCACTGGACCCATGGCTCTTTTTTTTGAACAGGTTACTCCGAAAAATCTCTAGGGAAAAACATAAGGTAATCTCCCATATAGCAACAGCAACAAGATACGAATTAGCTGCCCTATGGAAACAAAACGACATTCCGTCCCTCTAAAATTAGAAACATACTCTGGTAAATATGAAGAATGGAATAATGAAGCTGTCTGCATGATTTATGCTGAAAGTTCCAAAGAGTCTGACTACCTTGGCTTTCACATAATGGTATACCTGGAATCAATCACTTCTCGATTCTTTATGCATTCTCACAGCGGTATTTTATTTATTCTATAGCATAAATCCCTATATGTCATAGCCATTTGCCCAATAGATGTATTGGCCCAGGGAGGGAGGTTAGGTCATCCGGGGAAGTAACAAAAGGTGGGGAGGGGGGTGGGTTCATCCATTGTATGCCAACACAGTTATCCTGGTAGCAAATATAATGGGTATTGGGTAGTTAGTGTATTTGTATTTATCCCTTAGTCACTTTAGTGGCCATGAAGGCATGCATAATGCATGGCTTCATGGCCACTATGGCTTCTTAGGGGTTAATATACAGGTACAAGACAGTATAGGAAGCCAAAGGGGCCCACTTCAGAACCCTGGACAAGGCTAAATTATTGTCTGTAATCTGGAAGCACCTAATGACAGGTATAGTCACAACCTAAAAAAATGCTTTTAAAAATGCATTATTTCCCTCATTAAGTTTACCAAACTGCTGAGGATATACATTGAGGTGATCAGAACCTCTTTTGCATATCATTAGCACAAATGTCTGTTAAAGTTAGCAGGAGTCCAGTTTTCCTTCAATACTGCACTTAACGCACCGTTAATGACCTTTGAAAATCCCTGTTAGCACTCAAAGATACTTTAATATCAGTTAATCTTTTATCGATAAGTACTTAATGGAGTTCTGAGGATCTACCCCCTTTGGGTTTTCAGACATTGCATATCACGGTAACAGACACGGGTGCAATTATTTATTTATTTATTTATAAAATATTTTACCAGGAAGTAATACATTGAGAGTTACCTCTCGTTTTCAAGTATGTCCTGGGCACAGAGTAAAACAAATAATACATGGTTACAAATACAGTTACATAAATGAACAAGGTATACATTTATATACAAGACATTGCATGCACAGTTAAAGAAAATATATATTATGAGCGTATGAAACAGTTACAGACCAGATTAAAGTGTGAGACAGCCTTAGATTTGCAATAATGTCTGTATAAATCAATTCTTATTTTCTTAGAAGTCTGGCACCTTGCACACTTACTGTATTGTAAAGAGGTATAAATTGGTTGAAAATTGGCTAATTTTCGGAGTCAAATGTAACAAAAAAAATCTGCATTCATACTTTTGCTGCCAGAGGGACAAGCAACACATTGCATTGCAATGAGGGGCATGTCCTTAGGCAATGAAATAGCTAAACTGTCTAAGCGGGTAGAATCCCTTGTCTGCAAAAGGTTCCTGCAATACATTCAAGGGGAGAATGTATCTCAATGCTGCTTTAATATTGTTAAACTGCTGTTAATAGGGGAATTGATACTCAGTGCAGTAAAGTTTTTATGTATGCACTGCATGCCTTACTGCAGAACCATTTTTTTTTTTTTACAATTAAGTAGGGATTTACTACAAACTGGGAAAATGGATGCTTCAGATTTCAAATAAAAAGGTAAATCAAGCATTACAATTTACTCATTTTCATGCAGATTTACATTGCATTTAATTCAGAATAGAGAATATAAAACAGCATGCAGAATATGGGTTGCCAATTGCAAAATGCCTGCTATGTGGCTAATTATGAACAATACTGTGCATAATGCCAAGATGAGAAGCCTATTAGATCTACAGTATTTCCGTGGAAGGAGTCAAGCTATGATTTTAAGAGCCATCATACTGTGGCTGTTAAGTGCATTAAACCTTAAACCAGTTTCCTGCTGCAGGGATAGAATAGACAAAGGAGAACGAGGATGGCATGACATTTTTCATCTCAGAGGACACCACAACATCATTTATTATTTTATAGGGAGGGGAACTGTAAGTATATCATATTATTTTATGAACTATTTGGATTCTAGCTCCATTTTAGATTGACTTCCATTGCTTGTTTAAGTTAACAATAAAAGCAAGACATTTGTAAATAATGTAAAGGGTTTTACATTTTTAAACTTTAATACCATATACAGAAATTACATTTTGCTTGTTATTTATTCAAATGTATTTGCAATAGAGTGTTTAAGCTTTGTAACATGTTAAATACTGTATCTAAATAGATAGATTAAATAACACAAAATCCTGTTGAAATACATTTATTAATACCATTTATTTCTTAAAGACTGTAAAAAAAAATTATATAAAATGCTTTCTGGACATACAAAAATATTTTTAACGTTTTGTATTATTTTTGATGCTGTTAATTAGGAATCTTTGGAACCTGCTATATTTTAATAATGGAGACTAGGAAAACTAGACTGTTCTCTAAATAAGGGAGTTCCAGCCTTCTTTGTAAGGGGCTGTAAGGAATGTACTATTGCTCTGATGTGTAGAAAGGTAGGGAGGGATGCGAGAGAATTCCCTGAACAGGGGAAAAATGTCATCATGGATGAAATCATGTTATGAGCTAAAACCAAACTTGTGAATTTACCATAAGAACAGGTAATAATTAGACAGTATGGAAGATGGACATTGCAGGGGGATCAGTTCTGCCCCCCCCCCCCACTCCCCTCATCTTCATTCTAATTCTATAATACTTTTTAAAATGAGGAAAATAGCCATGAAGCAGCCATAGGTACCTGGCTAGAGGGATTGTACCTTGTACCTACAGTACAGTGAAGATGAATGCATTGCACTCACTCTATTGAAAATCAATGCATTACAGGCATTACCAGCAGTGAAATGGTAAAGGAAAGGGATGACCTTAGTATCTCCCCATTTCAACATCAGCAATGTAAACACCATTGCGTACCATTGTACTGCAGAATTTATTTTACAGTATGGCGAATTTGTCTGTATTAAAGGGTATATACTATTGCTATAGATTCACGCTATAACATGGAATGCATAGATCTTGAGGATGCAGTGTGCAGAATAAAAGATTTGCTAAGATTTTTTTGACACAGATAGAGGATGGTACCACAGGTATGTTAGCCTTTAAAGTAGATAGAAAAAAGGCTTCTGACATTAAAAAGAAAACAATAGGGTAGACATTATACATCTACTGGCTTACTGATATTTTAACAGTGTGAATGCTTTCAGCACTTCTCATGTCTCTTCTTTAGGCACCATACAACAGAAGATAATATTTTACTGTATTACTGTAGCTTCTTTTTCAAATACCCATAGACGGGACCTGCATTGTCCAGAAAGCTTGCACTCCTTTTAAACATAATTTAGCAATTAAAGGTAAATTATACCTTTCTGTACTTTTGTTATTATAAAATCCTTATTTTCTTTCTTAGATTATTTTCTAATAGTTCATGTGTCCGATTACTGGCTGCTGCCAGTAAAGGTATCCAGTTGATTCAAGACGTGATCCCTAGGCAGCTCATTTGTTATGCAGAATACAATTGAATACACAATTCATTTGTCTCTTCTGTTCTGGGCTATAGCCAGGGGAGGAGACACAAGTCCTGTATTATTGCTAGTAGGAGTAGAGGTGAACACCATCACCATATAAAAGAGCATGTGATGGATTTTGGAAACAGTATATTTAAACTATGTACTGCATTAGCTTTAATATGGGCATGTTGAAGCTACTGTATTTGGTTTAACCCATGGCACCCCCCTAGGATTATCCCTACTTAAGCTACATATTGATTTTATTTTAAAATTTGGCATGGGCTTATAAACTCCATTTTCTAAGTACAGTACACTAAGTATGACTTTTGCAATAAGATATGGAATTCCCAGTTTGAAACCATATGTTTAACATCTGTCTTTGACATGCCCTGTATGAAACCTAATATTTAAGATTGAAATTGCTTTTAATATTTTGTAATGCCTACTGTATGTTGGACTCTAAATTCCAGCTACACACTATTTTTGATTAAATATATTGTATCTCCTGTATAAATACCCAACTTTCCACTACACATCGTTTTCAGTTGGATATTTATTCTCTGTATACTGTAAGTCCCAATTTCCCACAAGACATGTGGAGATATTATGCCCTATATAAATCCCCATGTTCAACTACACATTGCCTTCAATTGGAGCTGTCATATCCGCTGTATAAAGCCCAGTGTTCCACTGTAGATTACTTTCAGTTCGAGATGTTGCATTCAGTGCAAACATTCCCATGTTCTGCTATACATTGCTTTTAGCTGGAGATATTCTATCCCCATGGTAACTCATCATGTTTCACTATTCACTGCTATTATTTGGAAATATTGTATCATATGTACAGTATAAACCTCCATGTTCCATTAGACATTGCTTTTACATGGAGATATTGTAGCCCCTGTGTAAATACCATATTCACTATACATTGCTTTAAGATGGAGATGGGTACCCCTGCGTGAATCCCAATGTTACAGCTATGCAGTCCCCCCCTGTAATGTGGGATGTGCTCTGAATTCTTCCTCTTGTTTTGTTGCAGTGCAGAAGAGTGAAGCATCACCACCAAGCAGCCTGGCAAAGGAAAGGCTGTGACTACAATATCTGGAAACTGGATCTCATCTCCGCAGATGTTTCATTATGTGCCAGCTCTACCAAACTCCTTTTTTTTCCTCACACCTCCGGAAGACACCAGAACCGTCTTTTTTTGCTGTCTATCATTTGCTTTCAAGTAAGGAAAACTGCAAGATCAATCTCGTCCCTCTACTGCATAAAGAATGGTATCCTCTTACAATGGATGCCCCCTTTTTGACATGAGCTGCTTTTATTTTTGACTTTTAGGACACACAATTGATATGATGTCAAAACAACGTTTGTTGTGTATAGAATTCCCTGGAGCACAGAGCCTACTTAAAATTGTTACAAAGAAACCTGTGGGTTTGCTCTTCAAGGTAATGTGTGTTTTTTCTGCTTCTCTGAATAAGTTTGATGTATTTCATTTAGCATTTGTAGCATTACTGCATTAATATAGTGCATTGTTGCTATGTTTCATGTGTGGCTACTGCTGAATTTTCAAACAAATTAATCATTTTATATTTGTAAAGCAGAACATTTAGATTTATTGTTTGGTGCTGTGATTAAATCATTAGTTGACTTGTAAATGGTTAAAACTAGTAGTGATTTATTTTAACCCAGTCAGCTAAGCATGGTCTTTCCTTCCCATAATGTATGGTAGACAGGTTGCCTAGATTTTAGAGAAAATAAGTAGGACCCTGAAAAAAACGAATTAACCCCAGAACTGTAAATAAACCTTTTCTACCGTTTAGAAGATGAGTTGGAGTGGTCACATTTTTCTTAATTGAATGAATATTTGAAATAAGTGTATAATACAAGAGCAACATTTTATTTTAAGATGGTTAGGTTAGACCTTTAATCGTAAATACCATTTCATGACAAAGTAGATTATACATTTTAAGTCTGACTGTCCATATATGCAGTCTTTCCCTAATTGCTCCTTTGTCCTTGTAATGCTATTATATTACTTGAGATACCTCTGGGAAATAATAGGAGTTTATAACATTTGGATGGTGTTTAGATAATATTTTTTTATAATGAAGCATGAGGAACTATGTGCAAAATACCTTTACATCTAGTGAATACCCCAGGGGTATTACGCTATGGAGCACATACAATAATTACCTTAGCTGAAACGGCATTTCTCTGCAATGCGTCGCTAGCCCTTTTAGGGCTGAAGGAATTATTGTAAAGTTATTAAAATAATGTCCTGTATTAAAATAATTTCTGTTGCTCCCCAGGTGAGAGGTTTTACGCCTCTTGTTCTTTTCCAGAAGACCTTCCAGACCATATGTGTATAATTTGCACCGTGAACAGTGTGATCCACTGCCAAAAGACAATCAGAGGAACAAGGCTAAGCATTTATTTGGTCCATAACTATGACAGTGGCCACTGGAGACCTCATAGATGAAGCATTAGCTTTGCCAGGTCCACCTCAGGACACGTATGACCCTGAACAAGATCACGGTTGTTGTGAGAGAGTGGTTATCAACATCTCAGGGCTGCGGTTTGAAACACAACTGAAAACCTTATCACAGTTCCATGAAACATTATTGGGGGATCCTAAAAAGAGGATGAGATATTTTGATCCACTGAGGAATGAATATTTCTTTGACAGAAACAGACCCAGTTTTGATGCCATTCTGTACTATTACCAGTCTGGTGGCAGGTTAAGGAGACCTGTTAATGTGCCATTGGATATCTTTTCAGAAGAAATCAGGTTCTATGAACTTGGAGAAGAAGCCACAGAGATCTTCAGGGAAGATGAAGGATTTATTAAAGAAGAGGAACGCCCTTTACCAGACAATGAATTCCAGAAGCAAGTGTGGCTATTGTTTGAGTATCCTGAAAGCTCTGGCCCTGCCAGGATTATAGCTATCATATCAGTTATGGTGATACTGATATCAATTGTGAGCTTTTGCCTTGAAACATTACCTGTTTTCAGAGATGAAAATGAGGATGTGCATGGGAGTGGAGTCAAACCTTATGCATACTCAAACAGCACAGTTAGATATCAACAGTCTAATACCTTCACAGACCCTTTCTTTGTTGTGGAAACACTTTGCATCATCTGGTTCTCATTTGAGTTCCTGGTTCGTTTCTTTGCCTGCCCAAGCAAAGCTGGCTTTTTCACCAACATTATGAACATTATTGATATAGTTGCTATCATCCCGTACTTTATTACACTAGGTACCGAGCTGGCAGAAAAAACTGAAGATGGCCAACAGGGTCAGCAAGCAATGTCTTTAGCAATTCTTAGGGTTATCAGACTGGTGAGAGTGTTTAGGATCTTCAAGCTTTCTAGACATTCAAAGGGCCTTCAGATTTTGGGACAGACTCTCAAAGCCAGCATGAGAGAACTGGGCCTTCTAATTTTTTTTCTTTTCATTGGTGTCATTCTTTTTTCCAGTGCAGTCTTTTTTGCTGAAGCTGATGAGAGAGATTCTCAGTTTCACAGCATCCCAGATGCCTTTTGGTGGGCTGTGGTTTCCATGACAACAGTAGGGTATGGCGATATGGTCCCTACAACAATAGGGGGCAAAATAGTAGGCTCCCTGTGTGCAATTGCAGGCGTTTTGACCATTGCCTTGCCCGTTCCAGTCATAGTGTCCAATTTCAATTACTTTTATCACAGAGAGACAGAGGGGGAGGAACAAGCACAATATTTACAAGTGACAAGCTGTCCAAAGATCCCATCATCCCCTGACATTCAGAAAAGTAGAAGTGCCTCCACTCTCAGTAAATCAGATTACATGCAGATCCAAGAAGGAGTCAATGATAGCAATGACGACTTTAGAGAAAATAACTTAAAAACCACCAATTACACCTTAGAAAATACAAACAATGGAATATAACCAACATGTTAACTGATGTTTGACCATAACATTACAAGTTTGCCTCAGACAGTTGCAAAGTTTGTGTAATACAATAGTTTGCATTCTAGACAATATTTTTCTAGGTGTGTCAATCTGGCACGAAAAGCAATAGTTGTGTAAGTGATGTTTTATTTCATTTCAAACTAGAATATCACTCACAGAATATCTGTTGGCAAGACTTGTGAAGTTAAGGTTTTACAAGTTTCCAAAGAAATGTTCTCTACATGTATATTACAGATTATCTTAGTTATCAAACTCATCAGGGTTAGTGCTAGAAATATATTAAAACCTCATGTACACATCAAGTCTAATGTAAGCTGTAGTAAAGTAAACATTCAATTGCACTTAAGTAACCACTGCACATATATACTGTATACCCAAGAACACATTTTCATACGTCATGCTTTAATACTTAAATAACTATTAAAAAAAGGCACCCATGTTTTAATGAAAAATATTTTTTATTTTAAAAGAGAAAATGATTCAGTATGACAGATAGCTGCTTCACTGCCACTGCAGTGTGTCTGTGCAGGAACATACAAGTGTGGCACAATGTTATTTTGTTTCCTAATCTGCACCTATATGCAGAATCATGAAAATCATTTGCACATACTGTAGATTTATTCATAGTTCTCAGCTATGCTTGTTACGTGGCTATTGATGAATCTCAGATGTCTAGTACTGTACATGGTAGGTTTTAAGATGTGAATGGAACCACCCTAACCCATTAGCTGTCACAGGGGCCAGAAAAATGAATATTGCAAAGCTGTGAGAGGGTTAAAAGGTAAGATCAATCATGTTGATTTGGAAATCTGGTTTTGACAGACATCTCAGGATGATCAGGAGGCCAGTTGCAAACCTGTTCATAGGGAACTACAGTCAGATCTTGATTGGGACGTAACACACCTATATAATATTCATATTTAAAATAAGTGCATGCATGTGTGATTACTTGTTTATTAGCTTCTCCTAAAAATCCAGGCTCTATGTATCAATTTAAAAATGTAGGCACAAATTATTTTGTCACAACTTGCACTGAAATATATCTTTGCAAAGGCCAGGCAGAGTCTACAGTATGTACTAATCTTAACTGACTATTTTGGAGTATGTCTGCAACAAAATGTTGGATTTATAGAGCAAGCGGGAGGTTTTAGGGTCGGAGGGATTTACCTTGTTTATTTATTAAGACATATGTGCCTTGCGTAACTTTTTTTGAAAGTTTTCTACATTGGTTTTCTCTGTCCCCTTTAAAAGTGATGTCCCTTAAGTTGTTTCTTGTTAGCGCCAATTTCTACAACAGTTGAAATAGACGTAATAAATATTTTATGTTTCAGACAAAAAAAATGGTACATTTTACACAAATGCATCAGCACAGACCACAATCTTGATACATAGACCCTCTCAACTGACTGGGGTTCCCTGTGTTTAGGGTGGGGAACCTCTGTTTAAACCCGTTTGTACTATAGTGCTAGGGTTTCCTGTCTAGATGGTGGTTTAACCAGATTTAAATTGTTGCCACTATATTATATTTGATTGCCTTGTATTACAGGTTTATGAGTTTGCAGTCCCCAACCAACATTGAGTGATCAAAGTTTCATATTTAAGATGCTAATATGCTACAGTACTGCATAACCTATGTCCACATTCCATTTATAATGCAGTCTAAACTGTATGTGAAACAGTACTAATGCATGAGTATTTACTGCATGTACACAAAAAAAAATAATATATATATATATATATTATACACACACACACACACACACACACACACACACACACACACACATTTTTATATATATATATATATATATATATATATATATATATATATATATCTTTTTATATATATATATGTAGAGGTATCAGTACCGTGTTAGCCGAGCTTCAATAATCAAAAAATAAATAGATGATACCTTTCTGTGGCTAACGAAATGCTTTGTACATGTCTGTACATACTGTGCTATATGTATGCACACACAGCTGTCTCTCACACATACTTATACTCCTTGTTTTTCCATCCCTATACACCAATAGGGACCACATAGTATCCACACACACTTTTAGTTATGCTACTAACTCTCACATTTCCACACCCACCCACACCATTTATATCCGCTCCCACTCCACACACACCTTTTGTAAAGCACTGTATATACTGTGGGCTCTCCATTCATGTTAATTCACACTGATACACATACACACTCTTTCATCACTTGCTTTCAGGAACCTTTTGACACCTCCAGCCATAAAACACATCCACACCGGGGGAAGGACCAGCACAGATAACATTCCAATAGACACTGTTTATAGTATAGCTTTTGCTTGCTTCATTCATTGTAACATCGCCGGAAGAAGAGATCAGTGTATCTCGAAAGCTCGCACAAATAAAAGCATTTCGTTAGCCACAGAACGGTATCATCTATTTATTTTTTGATTTTATATATATATATATATATATATATATATATATATATATATATATATATTCTTAGTAGAAAAGTGGTATCCATGTATATAGTATTTATACTCTCGAATTATATTATCTGGATAATTTCCTTATAGGAATAAATAGGTCATATCAGAAAAAAAACACATTGATTGTACATTTTTATAAGAGATTCAAGTTATAAGCAAAATATGATTGCATAAAATAATGTTCATAAATGCTGTATGTTACGTGATCACTAATTCAACCTAGCTATTGTAATAAACTGTATTACACTATGGGGCATGCACTTCTGCTTTTAGTGTATATAATACTCATGCATTAGTACTGTTTCACATACAGTTTTCACTGCATTATACATGTAATGTGGACATAGGTTATGTACACTTCTGCTTTTAGTGTATATATATATATATATATATATATATATATATATATATATATATATATATATATATATATATAAAGCAGAAAATAGCTGTGTTAGTCCAGTTGCGATAGTGCAGAATAAATGAGTTCTTCAGTATTCGGTGATACCTTTTTTATTGGACTAACAATTTATGTCATAGGACTATCCTGTCCTATGACATAAATTGTTAGTCCAATAAAAAAGGTATCACCGAATACTGAAGAACTCATTTATTCTGCACTATATATATATATATATATATATATATATATATATATATAGCAGTCAACCCTCGCAAGAGCAGACACAAGACAGCACTCAGAGGTAAGTGAAAAAAACCTGTATTCAGTGGTGAAAAAAGCACAAACATGACCAACGTTTCGGTCCTCGTGGGACCTTCCTCAGGGTGGTGCACGAGGACCGATATGTTTATTTATCTTTATAGGACATGCACCTCAACTGTTGTTTTGTATTCTGAGTGCTAGCTGCCCCCCTTTTGTGTGTGTATATATATATATATATATATATATATATATATATATATATATATATATATATAAAACGAAAAGAAGATAGCTTGGCTCCCATAGCATAATACTGTATTTTAATAATAATATGTGCTGATAGATCACGGACACTTACAATAAACAAAGTAAATAAAGGCAGTGGTTAAAAGTCTCTAACATCACCCGTTGGAGCCTCCGTTTGTCGATATCGTGTGCTAGGTCCAACAGACTTCTGCAGTCGACACCAGGAAGGTGCGCGCGCACTCAGTCTCCCCCTGGTGATCAAATCCCACGAGAGTTGGTGACCATAGATACCACTGGATACGGGCACAGCAGACGAGCTCCCTGCACCGATCCAATGGAATATAATGAAACGGACAGGCTCCAAAGTGGTGGATAGATAAATAAAGTGCTCCGAATGAAAGTATATAATTAAAAGTCCAATACTAGCTCCTTCCCTACGCATTTCGTTGCTGCATGCGACTTCCTCAGTCTTACATGTAAACATCTTATCTTGCCGGGGATAAATTCTGTTCTTTCTCTAACAAGAGAGAGTATGAAGTTAAGGGCAGGATTAACTGTCTTTCCACCTTTGTAGTGTATCTCATATCATGCTCCTGTGGTCCCCAATATATAGGGAGAACTATTCGTCCTATGAGCACTAGGTTCCTAGAGCATAGACGCAATATCATCAATGGTAATCTAGCTCATAGTCTCTCTAAACACTTCTCTATCTGCCACAATAAAAATCCTGCATCTCTAACCATTAGGGGTATTGAGCATGTATCAGTGTCTCTCATTGGGGGTGATAGATTCAAGAGGTTGTGTCTGAGAGAGACCTTTATTATTATTAAAATGCAGTATTATGCTATGGGAGCCGCGCTGTCTTCTTTTCGTTTTATAGATCAAGACGAAGGTGGTTTTTCCTGAGGACCGGCAGCGACACCCAGCAGCTGATTAAAGACATTTTTATTTTTATTTTATATATATTTTTTTCTTTTTGGGGCCCGTTTTTCCTACCTTCCCCCCTTTTTTTCCCTTCCCCCTTGTCCTTGTTGTGTGTTATATGTTGTTTTGTCCCTAGCAGCACTGAATATTCACCAATTATCTACTGTTTCTATTTGGTTAAACAACAATACTATATTTGTAATTTTATGTTTGTCTGGTTTCCTAGTTAGCGCAGCAGTTTTTTCTTCTTTCTTTTATATATATATATATATATATATATATATATATATATATATATATATATATACAGTGTTCGACAAACCTATACATTTGCACGCCCCGGGCGAGTGGATTTAACATCGTGGCGAGCTCCTATTGGCCCAAGCAGCACACGTGTGGTACTAGGTGGCGAGTAGATTTTTTTGTTCGGCGAGTAGATTTTTTGGTGATTTGTCGACCACTGTGTATATATATATATATATATATATATATATATATATATATATATATATATTTATAAAATAGGTATACAATACCGTTCCAAAGTCAGGCAATCGCCCTGAGGAAGGTCCCACTAGAGGACCGAAACTTTGGTCTAGATCTACCACTGTTCACCAAAAGACTTGTGTTAATAACTTATTTTTGTGTGCTGCCTCTGGATTGCCTGACTTCGGAACGGTATTGTATACATATACACAAGGATTTGTTTTCATTCTTTGATACATATAATACAGTTTATGGATCAGTTTTGCACCAGTTTTGTATTGCCACATACTGTAGGGGAGTATGTATCAAGGCAAAAGTGGTGCAATTGTGGGGCAAAAACACCCTGCACCATACTGTATGTATCAAAGAAAAAAATCCCATTGAAACCAATAGGATTTTTTTCTATGATATACATTATCTGGACAATGTTTTTGCCCCAGAATTGCCCCACGTTTGCCTTGATACATATGCCCCACAGACCCCAGAGTTTGTTCATACATAGGTATATCTGTGAAAGCTATAGTCTTAATACTGTAGATATATGAATAGCCATATCTGTTTTACATGCATATATATTCAAACACACAGATAACTAATAGTGAGTATAGTCCATATGGGTGTCATAGGATCAATATTATATTTATTCTGAGAAAAAACTTAAAATCATACTAAGCTGTTTGTATATGTTTGTGTTTTGTATATGTTTGTATCATGCATTCAATAACCACAGTGTGACACCAAATGTTGTATAGATGTGTAATCAGATTCACAGATAAATGATTAGCTGAAGATTCACTAATAGAAACAGGGAAGAAACTAAGAGAATATAAAACTCAGCTCAACAGTTCACTGTCAGTAAGCTACAATAGATAATTCTAATGTTGCATAAATTAAATATATTGTGCGTTGGTGGCCACCATATAAAGAGTTAAACCTTTTGAGTGTCAGAATTACTGGCAACAAATGTTTTGGATTTTAAACTAATTATTGTTTCCCTCTAGCACTTAGTTAATTTCTAAGCATAAATGCATTACAATACATTAGCAGTGTATGTGTTTATTTATATAGCGCCAAAAGTGTACTCAGCGCTTCACAAAGAATACAGTACAGGGAATTATAATAATACAATAAGTGCAGTAAAATCAGACAATAGGAAAGGAAATCCCTACCCTGAAGATCTTACAATCTAAGAGGTATGTTGGGAGACTTACAGAGAAAGCAGGTGAGGGAATAAGTGCTGTAGATGGCAATGCTTGGTCACAATGGGGGGTAGGAGTGACTGAGTGTGGGAGAATAGCCATGAGTGCAGGCTATTAGGATGCTTGATTTGTTTGGTGTGTTTTAAGGTTAGTCAGTATTATAATGAGAAGGTTAACACACTTTACAGGGGTAGAGATGGCAGGGAGGCATGCGTGAGATCAGGTGTGTATGTCTGGCTTCAGGCTTAGGGGAGATCCTCAGCAGAAAAACACTAGGGTTAGGGAGTGATCACAAAACCACACTAATTGAGGCAAATAATGAGTAAATAAATGGTAATCCAAAAAAGTGGGTGCAAACTGTGAACTGTAAAGTGAATCAGAAAAGGGGGGGGGGCAGGAGAACACAAAATGGATGTGTCTCCCAAAAGAATCCACTATAATGCACTCCTACTTAATTTAAAATTTAACTTTTAATATATTAACATAAAACATATATTACCTAAAGCGTTGTGTATTGTGCATTAAAAATAAATTAAATTGACAATAACTAGCGTCTGTGTCAGTGAATGTGTGTTGGAGTGATCTCAACCGACAATTGGTAGTAGAAGCTACAGGACACAGAATGCTGCTTAGTCAGGGTATAAACCCCTCTGGGGCACCTATGAGATCAGGTACACGAGTAATAGTAAATAAATAAATAGACATGCACACTCAGTGACTGTGATGTATCGTAAGGCTACCGCAGTCCTGCTTAGACTTGTAAACCACAGAGCACTTGAAGATGTTAATTAAACATGTGTTGCCATCCAATATATATAAAAGTGCTACTGATAGTATAGTGATGGAGGGTGAATGATTCACAGCATAGTGAAGCAAATGTTCACAGCATATTGATCATTGAATCATTCTACAACACACTCCAAATGGTTAAATCATATAAGAGCAGGCGTGCTTGCACACTGAGTGTAGTGAAGTACCCAATTCAGATCTACATAGATAAATCCAGGAGACTACTGAACACTACATAAAAGCAGCTCCAAGTAGGAGACTGACAACATAGCGCGCCAAATTTGTCCCTAAGGAAGCTCCTTTGCTGGAGGGAAATGCGCGTTGGACGCGCTATGTTGACAGTCTCCTACTTGGAGCTGCTTTTATGTAGTGTTCAGTAGTCTCCTGGATTTATCTATGTAGATCTGAATTGGGTACTTCACTACACTCAGTGTGCAAGCACGCCTGCTCTTATATGATTTAACCATTTGGAGTGTGTTGTAGAATGATTCAATGATCAATATGCTGTGAACATTTGCTTCACTATGCTGTGAATCATTCACCCTCCATCACTATACTATCAGTAGCACTTTTATATATATTGGATGGCAACACATGTTTAATTAACATCTTCAAGTGCTCTGTGGTTTACAAGTCTAAGCAGGACTGCGGTAGCCTTACGATACATCACAGTCACTGAGTGTGCATGTCTATTTATTTATTTACTATTACTCGTGTACCTGATCTCATAGGTGCCCCAGAGGGGTTTATACCCTGACTAAGCAGCGTTCTGTGTCCTGTAGCTTCTACTACCAATTGTCGGTTGAGATCACTCCAACACACATTCACTGACACAGACGCTAGTTATTGTCAATTTAATTTATTTTTAATGCACAATACACAACGCTTTAGGTAATATATGTTTTATGTTAATATATTAAAAGTTAAATTTTAAATTAAGTAGGAGTGCATTATAGTGGATTCTTTTGGGAGACACATCCATTTTGTGTTCTCCTGCCCCCCCCCCCCCTTTTCTGAGATCCTCAGCAGCAGGAATGAGTTGATAGAGGGTGTGAATAGAGGATTTGTGTGGGTGTTTTTTATTGAGGGGTAAAGAAGTTGCTGGGAGAGAGGTGTATAAATAATGGTGCAGTGGGGAGTAGGGAAGTTGGAGAGAACAGAGACGTTCACAAAGGAGTGAGGAAACAGTAAACCGTAAAAGCAGTAGGGAGGGCATAGTGAGATGCAGGAGGAGAGACTTCCCAGGTACTGGGGGATAGAAAGAGTACAAAGAGTCACAGCTTTTGGAAAGTTAATTTCTCACAGTTGCAAAGTTGTTGTTGAGCAGAGTCCTGATCTTCCTCAAATCTTCACCTCCAATTTCAACTCCAAAATTAACTCTGCTAGATACTTTAGATGCGACACTTTAAGATGGGACTCACAGCCACATGGCTTCACAGCCTAGATGGATGGTGTTAAGTACTCTAAAACACAGCCACTTGACTAACAATTAAGGGAAGGGTTTGCCTAATCAACTCTCACAGACAAACTGATTACATTTTAAATTCTGTAGCAATTGATGGAAGAAATTCAGCTTAGAAACATACCTGTTTGAAGAAATAAATCAGAATTAGTAGAATTAGTCATTTGAGTAGTACAATATGAGTATACAGATTGGTTATATATCAAAGAACGTATTTTTAGTAATATTCATGCAAATAGATTCATTTTTATCTGGCGTCACTTTGCATCCATATACTGTACACTGTATCAATGTCCAATTTTGCCCCATGTACTTGAGCTTGTGATTTTAGGAGTGTTCTTAGCAGGAGTTCAGGACTGCAGAAGTTACATAATGCACAGATTATAATGGGATATTTCAAATTCTGAATACAGTAACTGTGGGTCATACAGATGTATTATGACTCACTGTGTCAAGAGCCGTGGTTGACAAAATAAAAAGCTGCAGCTCTGGAGACAGTACCTGTCACAACATCGCAGGGGAGGGTCAATGCTTCAGAATTGGACCCTCACCCCCACCAATAATCCCTGGTGCCAGGGCAGTCACGGTTGTTCTCACGCAGCTTGCACTGGTGCCGAATACAAGTGTCAAAAGGAAATCTGCCTTTGCTGGATAACAATTTTTTTTTTTTTTACGTCTGTTACACACTTGTTCTATCAATGTACTGTGCGTGTGTATATATATATATATATATATATATATATATATATATATATATATATATATATATATATATATATATATATATATATATATATATATATATATTATAGTATATCCATCTACACAAACATACATACATACAATCAAAAATTAATAGACAATACCATTTGGTGTCTTACTAAATGCTTTTATTTGTGCGAGCTTTCGAGTTACACGGATCTCTTCCTCCGGCGGTGTTACAATGGATAAAGCAAAATAGGTTTTTACTTAAAAACAGTGCATCCTGGGATGTATCTGACTAAAGCCTATCCCTCCCCCTGTGCAGTATGTGATTTATGACTTAAGGTGTTAAATAATCCCTGTATGTTAGTGATGGAAGAGTGTGTGTTTGTCTGTGTATGTGTGTTTGTGTGTTTGTGTGTGTGTGTGTGTGTGTGTGTGTGTGTGTGTGTGTGTGTGTGTGTGTGTGTGTGTGTGTGTGTGTGTGTGTGTGTGTGTGTGTGTAAATATATCTTACATCACTAACATTCAGGGGCCATTTAACACTTTAAGTCATAAATCACATACTGTACAGGGGGGAGGGATAGGCTTCAGTCAAATACATTCCAGGAAGCACTGTTTTTAAGTAAAAACCTATCTTGCTTTATCCATTGTAACACCGCCGTTAAAAGAGAAAAGAGATCAGTGTATCTCAAAAGCTCGCACAAATACAAGCATTTAGTTAGACACAGAACGGTATCATCTATTCGTTTTTGATTATTAAGCTTGGCTAACATGGTACAGATACCTCTAATATATATATATATATATATATATATATATATATATATATATATATATATATATATATATATATATATATATATATATATATATATATATATTCACACACATATTTATTTATTTTTTTGTAAACGCATTGAAATAGTTTAATTCTTACATACCATATGTAAGATTTATTTATACCATATTGGTCCATTGTAAGTATAATTCTTGTAATTAAAAGATTATGTATACCATTGATTCTTGTGAATAAAAAATAGTCACAATTTGACAAAATATTTGGTGTTGTGTTGTAATATTTAGCATTTTGTCATATAACAGTTCTGCAGGGCAATGCATTGCACTTCTGTTGTATTCTAGTTAAAAAAAAGCACAGGGGGAAAAAGCCATTGAAAAGTGATAGAAGTTTCTTTGTCAAATAGAATTTTTCTCTGTATGTACTGTATCAAAGCAACAAATATATCGTGTTCAATGGAAACACTTATTTGACATACTGTACAGTATCTGGTTCAGCTTGTCTTGCCCATGTTGTGCACTAGTGAGACTTTGATAAACAGCCTCCTTTGATGGACACAAAAACTTGTTTTTGCTTTAAATGGGTTGTTTCCTTTTATCAATATTATACTGTTTTGCACCACTTTTGGAGCTGATAGACTATTGTAATGAACCCCTCTGTTAAGTATCAAATGGGTAATTTACTAAGGCTATCAGGCACAGATCCACAAATCTGATCACAAAACACCATATGGTAAAAATGTCAAAATCAAAATGTCTCCTGTATGCAAATGTTGTTTGGAAATTAAGCACAAATCCCTTTACCTTGAAGCCTCTAAATTTAGGGTTGTCAATCAAGAGTTTTATGAATCCCAGAGAATGAGTCCATACTTCCTGTATAACTTTGGTGCCTAAATCCCATGGAATGACCTACCTGTGCTCAGAAGGATACTGTATCTGGCTGTGGGATTCAAAACTGGTGTTATTTTCACTAAGTTACTGCTTCAACCATTAATACAGTTTATTTTCATACATTTGCCTTTCAATATCTTCTTAATTATTATTCCATACATTTCGAGCCAGTGCGAAGAGCTCAGAATAGGAGTGTAACAGGGACTTATGCCTGTTTAAATAAAGCAGCCTCAAAACTCTGGGAGTCCAGCAGAGAGAGAGAGTTAATTGAAGCCACTCAATCTACTATCTCTCTCCCAGATTCTCAGAGCTCTGAGGCTGCTTTATTTAAACAGGGATAAGTCCCTGTTACAAGGAGTAAAAGTAATTCTTTATTGATGCCACTCACAACATCGACTTAAATGTAAACGGGCATTCATGTGCCTTGATACAAGCTGGCAATTACACAACTATAGCGCTATACCCCAAAACAAATTAAATATACAAAAAGTGTACAAACAATCTAATGTAACAAACATAAAATCAAGTAATAAATCAAGAAAAGTTTAAGAGTATCCACATAGATCGTAAAGTCCTGGAGCCGTGAGTCCTCTGGGATTATCCAAATCCCATAGAAACACTCTTTGCAAATAAAGTCCTCCTTGGCGCTGGAAATTTCACTCGTGCTCAATACAATGCATGAAAAATATATATAAAAATCAAGAGAAACAATGAGGAGTAGCACACTGAATTAAAGAGGCTGTAACCTCTGTGAAAATGGTAACACTAGATGCTATTTCACCCTAAACACTCCAGAAATGGTGATGGAAATGACCATAAACATACACACACCACCACCAAGCAGTTAACCCTTTACAGCCTGGATCAGTAATATAGGTGTAACCCAATCAATTAAGATGTATCCTATTACACCATAGTACTCCTAGATTACACCGTGGATGATAGTTAATAGAAAACACTCACATCAATGTAGTTGAAGAGGAAAAAATTGCACCTCTACCGGATGGACAATTCTCAGCAATAATATGTGGAAAAGAAAAATGAAAACATAGCACAGAACTGCTATATTCCAAAAATTAAGTAACCGACATTTAAAAAAAACACTTGGAATAAAACTCATGAATTCCTTCGTTCTTTGTAAGCCTTTCGACCCCTTAAGCCTGGTTTTGGGGGCCCTTTGATGTCTCTTTCCTCGGCGGCTGCTTGGATTCTTGCCTCTTTGGGTCCACATGTAGAGCCTCTTCCGGTATTACCTCCTAGTAATCCTCAGCAGTCCCTGTGACTCCAATATAGGATTTCCAGGGTTGGCATAGTTTTACAGAGTCCCACAGCAAAAGGTATCAATAAATAAGCTACTTAGGAATGCGTAACAAATAGCAAACCTCACCCTACATATTTTGTGAGAGACGTCTAACTTCCTCAGGGGTGACCAATGCTTTTTTTTTTTTTTTTTAACTGTTTTTTTCTTTATTGGCATCTTACAAGGTACATACATGTGGAAAATAAAGATGACATTCACAGCATGAAAAATCATTTTGGTACATAGGCATATGACAGTGAAGTACTCTGAGACTCGCAATAAACCATTTTTTTGTGCTTTTTGTAATGAAAAGATAGGGGATGACGAGGGTCGGGTAGATAGTTGGGAATGACATGGGGATGAAGAGGGGGGTGGGGGGAGAGAGGGGGCGGGGATTGTGGCGGGTAGGGCGCTCGGGCCCTCCAGCCCAGGGGTATCAGAGTTGGGCCAGGGCTTGCAATAGTGTCAGAGCGCCTGAGCCTGGCCAGGGTTCCCAGGTTTTATAGAATTGTGGCATTCTCTGCTTCAGCATGGCTGTCAGTCTCTCCATGTTCATGATCACATCTATTCTTTTTATTACTGTTCTCCTGGAGGGGGCCTTTACTTGTTTCCAGGCTGCCGCGATACAGCATCTGGCGGCCGTTAGGATCGCCGAGGTTAATTTGGCTATAGGGGCGGGGAGGTCTTCAATTAGTTTTCCCAGCACGTACGTCAGGGGGTCCAGGGGGACCTCCAGTCCTAGGGTTTCAATCAAGAGACTCTGGATCCTGGTCCAGAACCTCTGGATCTCTGGGCATACCCACCAAATATGGGGCATGTCCCCCCTTTGACCACATCCTCTCCAGCACACATCTGTAGTGCCTGGGAAGATCTGGCTCAGTCTACTCGGGGTTAGGTACCATTGGAATAAGATTTTATATATATTTTCTTTTGTGATTGAACAAATTGATGTTTTGGTGGCAGCTTCACAGATATCCTCCCAGTCTTCCGGATCGATTGGAATGTTTAGGTCAGCACTCCATTTTTGCATATATGGATGCGTTGGGATGCCTCTAATGTTCTGTACATTTTGGAGATTAATCCTCTCTGGTATTCCCCCTTTAGGCAGAGGGTTTCAAATCTAGTGCACGCTGGGAATTTGAGGTTTGGGGATTGGGCTCTCAGGAAGTGCCTTATCTGAAGGTATTTGAAAATGGGGAGGTCTGGGGAGGAGAGTTTGTTTTTGAGCTCTTGGAAGGACAGAACCTCATCGCCTTCCAGCAGATCTGCAACCACTCTGATGTTTAGGTCCTGGAATTGACCAAATTGGGTACAGGAGCACCCGGGTGGGAAGTCCGGATTCCCAAAGATGGGGGTGAGTTGTGAGGGGGATGAAGCTAGGCCATGTTTCCCTTTGGTTTTAATCCAAGTAGACCACGTACACCTCATCGCCCCAAGCTCAAGTCTCAGGGGCCTTCTTTCCTTGTAAGCCGGAGACCATAGTAAGGCCTGGAGGGGGGTGGGGGCGGCGTGGTGGGTTTCTATCGCCAACCAGCAGTTGGAGGTCGGGGGATTATTCCAGACCGCAGCCTGCCTCAGCTGGGCTGCCTGGTAGTACCTGACCATGTCCGGGGCTCCAAGCCCCCCCTCGTCCTGGAAGCCAGCAGCACCGATCTCGGCACCCTTGGTCTGCGCTGCCTCCATATGAAGCGGAGGATATGAGCCTGCATATTCCGTAGTTCTACTAGCAGGACTGGGACTGGGAGGGTTTGAAAATAATAGAGTAAGCGGGGGAGGATGTTCATTTTGGTGGACACAATTCTTCCAAACCAGGAGATCTGGTGGGTATGCCAGGTCTCCAGTTCTCTTTTGATCTGGCGGAACAGGGGGGGGGGGTAATTAGCATGATATAAAGAGCTGTATGAGCTTGCTATTTTTATTCCTAAGTATTTAATGTGGGAGTTATTCCATTTATATTTAAAGTTGGTTTGTAGGAGTTTCCATGTAGGGTCTGGGAGAGAAATGTTGAGCGCCTCGGACTTGTCTGTATTTATTTTATAGTCGGACACTACACTAAATTGGTCCAACAGTTTCTGCAGATTGGGACGGGAGGTGTGCGGGTCGGCTAGGGTCAAAATGAGTGACCAATGCTTTTAACACCAAAATTACCCGGATCCTTTGATTGAGCAAAGCAAGAGATAAAATAAATTGTAATTTATTTACAGAATGAACACACACGCAATTATTTGCAAAAAACACTTGAAATACACTTACTGGCACGGGGCAAAACGAAATCCTCTATTTCCAAAATGAAATCTTTTAGAACAGAGTCTTTAGAAACAATTTCCCAGGCGCGGGAGTTGTGCGCAAATAAAGCCGAAAACAGTCTTTGGATAGGGGCGCCTCTTGCAACCCCTGTTTCTCCTCCGCAACTGCTTCCTTCGTTCTACCGCCGCAGAATTGGTTCTGGATTCCTTAGTTCTTACGAACTCTTGACTTGGGTTATGATGTTGCAAAGTTTAAAATCCAGCTCAGATGAATCTTTGTTACCGCATGATGGAACTGGCTCCCGACCGGCTGCAGGGATTTTTATGCAGTAAAATCTGTAACCTCTGCAGCCAATCTCGTTCATGGAAATAATATTCCTAGCTACAGTATCCCAGGATTGGCACGACCTGGCAGAGGGCTTCATAATTTGATCTGGGCATGCACGAACCTCACACCTTTGTAGCTTAGTATACCAGGACAAGCCCCCTGCCCTGGTGACATTTTGTCTGGGTTGGTCGGACATCTGGACCAGCTGCTAAGATGGGAGATACCTAAATTACCCCTGCCCGCTTAACACCTTACTTGGCTAAATCCTTTCAAGTGCGGGCTTTTCCTAGACATCCTGGCATGGAACCAGCGGGAGTCTTTAGAAGCCCGACTTACATATGCATGACTCACTCACTCACATTTGGCAAGGGTGAGTGCAAGATTTATTAACTTTATTTCTGCTGCTTAATGTATTTTAAATGGGCAAATGCATTATTATCCATATGTGGATAATAGTAATTTTGCCCATTATTGTACTGTATGTGTTAGGGGGCGAGGGGGGTGTATTTATTTAAAAGTATTGTTTATTTTTTGGGGGGCACACCATTGGTACCGCAGGCCAGCGGGGACCCCCGGACACCTGCGGGGATCACCCGGAGACACCCGCCGACCTGTTGTATGGATGGTGTGTCTGAAAAAAGTTAAACAAATAATTTTTTCTATGCCCAGCTTCTTTTGCCCTGCCTTTAGCAGGCGTGTTTTTCCGGCGTGCTTTTAAAGTACGATTCGGTTAGCGCTGTTTAGAGAATCCCGCGGACTGCCATAAAACGGCCCGTTTACCTTTTTTTGCCTGATCGGATGGGTTTTGCGCGCCTGCCAGAAAAAAATGCCTTTTAAGGCTGATAAAGCGCTTTTATCACTGCTTAGTGAATCTCGCAGCATCCTGGATCGGCCTTAAAAGCCACTTTGCGCTCTTAAAACGACTTATCACTGCTTAGTGCATAGCCCCCTATGTATCCCTGACACTATATCACATAAACATAGTAACAAACCGCTCACCTACTGTAGTAATACAAAATAATAATTAAAATCTTGGTGCATAGGGAAAATAATCACTTGTATACACTTGAACTAATGGCCACCAGGGGTCGCTAGAGCCCTACAAAACTGCACTCATAAGTCTAGATACCATGAGTTCTGGTATCTATATATATCTCATATTCAAAAAATAGGTTCCCAGGATCTGGGTTCAGAAACCACCTATTAGTGTGGTGGGAGTGATAATCTGACGTCGATAGCAGTCGTATGCATTAAAATAAAAATAATAAAAGCTTATTAACAAGTTCAATGACGACGAAAGACGTGAATAAATATATACAGAGCTAGGTTAAAATCCCCAATGGGAGAGACGACAAAAAATATAGACCAGTAGATATAAATCTCTCTACTAGGATAAAGTATCCTTGTATTAATGGAAACTTGCACATATAACCAGAAAATTAGTATTCACGGTATCTAAATCAAGTTAAATCCAGTTAAATGTGATACATAGGATACATAGGAGACCTCCTAAAACCAATGTAATATTGGTATGGAGCATAGTATGTTCAAGTACAAAAGGTAATGGGTGTTAACCAAAGTAATGCATCCACATGCAAATCACATGCATAACACAGTGCCATAAACACAAAAACTCCACTTGTACAGGATGTACATGTAAATAGTATCAAATGGTAGTGTCACAATAGACCTATAACATCTAGGCAGAAGTTGCCAAACAGTAGAGGTGTATATCTCCAAAGTGGTGTAAACTTGCTACAAAAAGAACATATGCACATAGTCAAATACAACCAATACTGGCAGTATATAGTGTCTAAGCCAGATGTATATTCGTAGGGTTATGTCATATAGCCATAACAGCGTATTAAGGTAAATAGATATTAAATGGTTATGCGTGAATAGTGATGTATGGGGGAAGGAATAAAAACCCTCTCTGTGTATTGCTTAATACGACCGTGTCTCCATGTGTACCGCCTTGCATTCCTGAAGGGTCAGAACGCCATCTCTCCGTGTCAGCGTCACGGACTTGACGTTGCCTTACCCCGATTTAATATTTATATTTAGTTTTTTAATTATTAATTTGTATTACTGGGTTAGCGGTTTGTTACTATGTTTATGTGATGCAGGTAAGCATGCCGGATGGTGGACCGCGGTCCATTCAAGTTGCTCGATTATTCCCGGACTGGGATGCTGGACGTGGCATGAGGGAGGTGGGAATTTTGCCTGGGTTGGATACTGAGGTTCTCCTTGGTAACGACCTGGGGCATGTTACATGCGTGTTTACGGTAGAGCTAGCTCCTTTTGCAGCGATTACCAGGATACAGAGTCTGCATTTGGGACCAACAGTTCCAGGGGTCCCCGAGGAGACCAGGCAGGTAAGCCAGACTGAGTCTCGACAGTGTAACAGACTTACCTTCCCCTTTACATGTTCCTGTTTCACCCGACTTAGAGACTGTGGGGGGGTTGCCAGACTTAGGGACACCGTTTTGGGATACGGTGAGGTCTGATCCCAGCTTTGAGATCATAAGACTCCGGGCATCTGAGTCTGCCTCGGGCAGTGGGGCAGATTGGTACTTATGGCACCATGGACTCTTAGGTAGGGAGCCGGGTTCTACAGGTCTAGATAGGGTTAGAACTGGTAGAAGACAGTTAGTGGTACCGAGGGAGTATGGGCAGCAACTGGAGAACCTTTCCAAAGGGTAGCTATTGACATAGTGGAACCTCTCATGTTCCCCAGTTGGTCTGGCAAATGTTACATACTCACGGTGGTGGACTTTGCCATCCAGGTACCCTGAGGCTGTAGCACTTTCTACCATAGATGCTAGGGCAGTAGCAAAGGCATTGTTAGTCATCTTCACTTGAGTAGGTTTCCCTAGTAAGATTCTAACCGATCAAGGGTCACAATTTATAAATGAATTGTTACAGTGTGTCTGGGATGCGTTTGTGGTGAAGCAGGAGTACACGACCCCTTACCACCCTGTCACGGGAGACCAGGAATTTACACCTTTATATCTCTGAGCAAAACCAAGAAGTAAAACAAATTGTGATTTATTCCTTATAAACAGACGTACACACAGTGAATTACAATATGCAGAAGAAAACACATTTACTGGGGGTCTGGGCTACAAAACTAACCTTCCGTAGTTGAAATAGCACAGAAAACAAAGTCTTTAGGTTGACCGGGATTTACTCGCAAAAGTCCTGGAACTCAATTCGGCATGCGTTTACAGACGCCGCCACTGTATCGCTTCCGGAGATGCCAAAATCCCTTGACAGGGAGAAAGCACCAAACGTCCCGATACACTTTTCGGCGTGTAGTTCCAGCCGCGACCGCTACGTTCTGTTTTCAGAACTTGGCCCCGAAAAGTGGGACTTTGAAAGTTTCTTGCCTTGTAATTTCTGAAGTCGGCTCGCGTCTAGTTCTCCAAGAGCATCTTTCGGTGATTTCAAATTTGCTGCTGCTGCTGTCTTGGAGCTTGGTGTCTGAGGTCCAGAGTGGCTGCTGGGTTTCTTATAGTATTTTAGATTTATTCAGGAAATACTACAACCAATCTGAGCCTGGAAACTTTACAACCAGCCAATCATAGTGTTGCCAGTCTTCCAAAGCCGGACAAGCGGTTCCTCTGAATGCGAGGGCATGCATGAGTTTGTTATCCTAGCCACTTGTTACTGGGAAAAGGAGAGATGGAGTGGGCTACCTGTAACAGTTGCCGCCTATACTCCCTCACTACCACTAAATATCTCCAACCAGTCCAAACCCTATCTAGAATGGTAGTCCCCTGCTCACTGTGCCATAAGTACCAATCTACCCACTGTCTGAGGTAGATTCCCGGTGGCATCTCTCCTCTGTCCTAAACATGCTCTGGTAAGCTACTGGGGGTAAGGGCACTCTGTGTGAGCAACATGGCTTTTACGTGTCCATAGTCATTGCCATCCTCAGTGGGAATAGCCTGAGAGTCTCCTTGGCCGCGCCGGACAATAACGGATTTAAATGCAAAACCCAGTCAATCTTGTCCGTGCCTGTGACAGGGTGAAGTCAACCCCTATCAGTTATGCTTGGGAGACATATGTCTGAGTGCTTCATCCAGCACTCAGAAGAGTAACTCAGGAGGAAGCTAGGTAATCAGGATGTAAGCTGACACCTGATAGCCAGCAAGGTATAAGAGGATGTTGTTACTGGCAGTAGCTGGCTGCCTTAGACCAGAGAACTCTTCTATGTGAGCTGCTAGCCAGACGGATTCACCAACTAACTCTTTCAACCAAAGTAAGAATTGTTAATTTGTTTTCCTGGCTGCTTAAAAGACACTTTCGGTTTGGTAAATTGTTTAGCCAGCCAGGGTGCTAGATAGGCCTGGAGTGTTAGTCAGTTCTCCCAATGTGGAGCAGGTTTTGTTTTGGTTTAAAGGGACAGTGTACCCACATGTTATGTTATGCTGTGGAGAAATAAAGCCACTGAACGTTTTCATTATCCTGAAACTACACGCGTGGACTGTTCCCTGACCTCGGCTACAGGCCGTCCTGCCACAGTGCCATCAACAAATTTTCCAAACATGTGGTGGTCCACTTGATGGCCGGCTTGCTCCCCGTTAACAAGGTGGGAGTGCTGGGCTGATGTCCCTTGTGTGACTGCAAGCAGCCAGACCCTTTTGTCCAAGGTAGCCCCCTCTACCCATGAGGCAAGGTGTTTTGAGATTCCAGGTGGGGAAAGTCCATTAGCCACTGGGGCTACCACGGCCTCACTCCCTAGAACTGGTCCCCCAACAATGTCCATGTTGATGCCCGCTCCCTCCCCATGTCCTTCCTCCACCACTGGGGCTGGAAAAATCTCCTGCGCCCCGGGTTGCCTTGTGACCACTGCAACTGCAGCTGAGAGTATGTCCCCATCTTGTGAAGCAATGCCTGCTTCGTGAGCTTCTAAGTCCTCCTCAAGCAAAATCTTTGACTGACCGTCCATCAGTAACCCATAGCTCTCATATCGGGCAACAATCTTGGCTCGGTCCCATGTCTGTTACCAACCTGACTGCTTGTCCATGTTCGCCTGATGGCACTAAACTAAGTAAAAATGAGAACCTATGCTTTCTCTGCTTTGTAAAACGTGTGTACATTACTACTTGGTTTGGGAGCTCGCAATCTTCGAGTCTCCCTCTATGTTATAAGACCCCGCAGGATTTGAAAACATAGGCTCAATGATCCCACCACTGCCACCAGTAAATATAAGCCTGTCACAGGAGACCAGGCATTTACACCTTTATACTGGGATCATATCACTGAGCAAAACCAAGAAGAAAAACAAATTGCAATTTATTCCTTTGAAACTGACATACACACAATTGATTATTGATTATATTACAATCATGCGGATGAAAACACACTTAGTGGGGTTCTGAGAAAAAACTAGACTTTCCTAGCCCTTTACAGTCCTTTAAACACAGTGTGCAGTTGACCGGGACTTGTCCCGAAATGTCCTGGAACTCAAATCGGCATTAAGTTCCACACGCCACCGTTGGATAAGCTCCGGAGCGTTGAAATAGGTTGACCGCTAGAAAGTCCCAAACCACCTGGAACTCAAATCGGCATGCAGTTCCAACCACGACCGTTACGTTCGATTTGTAGAGCTTGGCCAGAAAAAGTCGGGACGTAGAAAATATTTCAGCCCAAAATCCTGGTAGCTGGCTCGCTGCTATTTCTCACGGAGCATCTTTTGGTGATTTCGAATTTGCCGGTGCTGTCTTGGCACTTAGAATCTGAGGTCCGGATTGGCTGCTGGGTTTCTTATAGTATTTCAGATTCATTCATGAAATACTACAGCCAATCCAAGCGTGGGAATTTTATACCCAACCAGCTGCTTGACAGTCTTCCAAAGCCGGTCAGTGGGTTCTTTTGAATGGAATAAGGGGATGCGTGAGTTTGCCAGCATAGCCACTTATTATTCAGAAGCCACCCACGGGGCTTGGTGCCTCTACGTCTAGGGAGATGACTACTTGCCAGAATGGCTTGTATTCATCCCAGGATGCGGATACTTCCCCCACCCATCCTGCTCTAATGGCTTTCTTCGATATGCAAACAGCAAGTGCTACAGGTGAATCTCACAGTCTTTTCCTTCAGCCTCTATAAAAGCTTGAAGCATCTGCTTCAGGGTACCATTAATCCCCTCACATAATCCATTTGTCTGGGGGTGGTAAGGGGTCGTGCACTGGTGCTTCACCCCGCACGAATCCCAGAGACACAGTAACAATTCTGAAATGAATTGTGACCCTTGATCAGTTAGAATCTCACTGGGAAATCCTACCCTTTGCTTCAATGGTGGCAAGTGCCACAGCCTCGGGGTACTGGTTGGCATCAGGTGTCCCACTTTATCCATAAAATACTCTCTGGAAGGGTTCCCATATTACCGGTAGTGGGTTCAGGGGTGCCTTCACACGATCACCCACCTTTCCTACCCACTGGCAGGCATCACAGGACCGGCAAAACCCTGCTGCTGCCCTGGATGCCCTGGCCAGTAGAAACGCTTCAACAGCCAGGCTCTCGTGCGAGTGACCCCCTTATGCCTCGCTAGTGGTATGGAGTGGGCTACCTGCAGTATCTGCTGCCTATACTCCCTGGGTACCACTAACTGTTGCATACCAGTCCATACTCAATCTGGAGCAGTAGAATCCTGCTCCATACAATATACATAAAACCGAACGACCCACTCTCAAAGGCTGACTCGGACGCCCAAAGTCTCATGCCCTCTAAGCTGTGATCAGATCGCACCGTGTCCCTAAACTATGTCCCAAACTCTGGCCATTCTAGCTTAGTCTCTAAGTCTGGTGGGAGGGGCACAGGTAAAGGGGTAGGTAGGTCAGTACATCATCTCGACTCTGTCTGGCTTACCTGCCTGGTCTCCTCAAAGACCTCTGGTGCTGTTGGTCGTAAATGCAGGGGGATGGTGAGATCCTCAATGGCAATTCCTCAAGTCTGGCTCCTAGTAATCGCTGCAACCGGAAATATCTCCGCAGTAAAAGCACAAAAAAGCGGACCCAGTTCATTACCGAGGAGTACCTCAGTATCCAACCCAGGCAAAACCCACACCTCCCTTATGCCTTGACCAGCACCCCAATCCAGAAGGACCTGGGCCACCTGGATGGACAGAGGTCCCCCAACTGGCATGGTCAGCTGCATCCTTGAACCTTGGAGCAGATCCTCTAGTCTCACCTTATCAGGTCGAACTTGAGTAACAGTGTCCCTGGAATCAAGCAAGCCAGCAGCTTGGTGACCCCCGATGGTCACTTGGTGCAGATGCCTTATCCAGACACCATTAGATTGCCACCCGACATCTGTAATCAGATGTTTCCTCGTCTCTGCTGCTGTTCCGATGGCTGCAGGTGTAGATTCCCCCGTCTGAGTCTTTGGCTGGACTTGCTGGATGGCTGCACTCTGCCCTTCTATGTTTGTCCATCGCATGGCGGTGACTGGCCTCGCAGCTGGGAAGGTTGCCCCTGATGGGGATTACCAGATTTTGGCTTGTCCAGGCAGTCAGGTCTGAGATGTCCCATTTTATTGCATTGATAGCACATCCGTTCATGCTTAAACTCTGCGGTCTTGGGGGTACCCCCCTCAGCAGCTGGTTTCGGCTTCCACAATGGAATGCTTTTGGTCACCCAAGTAATTTTATTGTTATTACCTAGGATTGAATCTGTGGAGCTGAAATGAATGCGGTTGAGCTCTGGAGACCCCTGGATTCGATCCTATGCAGTTAAAAATAAAATAAACTCCGTCAGATGCAAATCGCGAATCCGATCTCACCGTCCTTTAGGTAGTAAGAAAAAAAGTGTTTAACCCGCAATTTGCATCTCATTGCTTTGTGAAAGCAGTAATTTGAATTTATGGCATTGTTTCAGCTACTGCACGATTTGTTATAGCATGAGTGATATATCTTGTTAAAAAGTAATTTTTTACGCGATTTTAGCATGTTATAGAAGCTTTTATGAATAGCTACACATGCAAAATCACTTGAAAAGTTCACTTAGGCAGCGTTAAGTCACATATTGAAGTTTAGTGAATAGGCCCCTATCACTCCTTGTACCCCCTCCAGACAAATTAGGTGTTATAGTTCTCAGCCAATTGGGTTACTAATCCTATGAAGTTGATGGCATTGGATGGTGACATCTGCCTAGCGCATATATTTTTTCTGTTTTTGTATTTTTATTCTCGCATTGACTACTGCCCCTATCTCCCTTTCTTTCTCTTGACACACATGTGGCCACATGTTTTGAGGGGCAAGCACCTTATAAACTGATGTTACTTGGTTCCTATGTAGCAGTTTCTTCATGATCCTGTTTCAATATCAAGCATCTCCGAAATATAATTTTACACTTTTAAATGATAATAGTATTTCTTCACTAATCTTTGGGTAAAAAAGAAACTATATGACAATTATATAGTCACACCATTAGCATGAGAAGTTAACACAGTGACATTTAATAGAATTACAAGCTTTATCAGACAAATACGGAACATAATTACAACTTAAAGAAAAACCTACCTTTACTTCAACCATCTGCTACAATTCAAGAACATTTTTTTTTGCAATGTTATTGTGCAAAAAAATGTTTTTATCTATTGGGGATCATTGTTTCAGTTTTTGCCATATGGTTTTTTTTTTGGGGGGGGGGGGAGGTTTGGTACTCTATCCTGGGGTTATTTAGTTTCTGCAATAAATACTGTTTTTATTGTTCGTCATATTCACTTTGTATGTGTTCATCAGTTATATATCTTAGCTTTTATTGGATCACATTATTTAAAGATCAATTTTAGCACCTCTTTGTGATATTTGAATATTATTGCTTTATATGTATAGGAGATAGTCTGCAGGTCTTCTTTTTTCTTTTTGTGTATACAGTGCAATAATCCTATGTTACAGTACCTTCCTCAACAAACATACAGCACTCATATACAACATGTAAGTTCAGCAGTTGTCCTTAGACTTTTCTACTAAATGTTTCTGCAAAATGCCATCAATTCATCTTTTCTTCACACATCGTAGTAATTGTTTATTTTTTCATCTTTTATGATCTTAACAGCTGACTTTTATGAACTATCTGTGGCTGTGTTTCTTTTTTGACTAACAATGTTTCCAGTTTCTATATCATTTGGGCCCACTGAAAGTCACCCAACCTAACTGTAGATCAAACATATCTTCATCAAGAGTTTAACATGGCATTGTTATGTGCAAGCAGATGATCCTCAGGATCCTGTAAGACTGGCGGGGGATCTCTATCTTTGACCCCTAGTCAAATGAAAAAAGAGATTTTTTTTTATGTTCAAGGAAAGATGAAACTTCAAGGTTGTTTTAGTGAACTTCAAAGGGTCTCTTTGAGAATTTTAAATCCCAGAGCAGGGGTTGGATTACATGTTCCCAAAGTGAAACAGTCTTGTTTTTAGTAAGGCTTTTATGTGGGGAGGCTGGATATTTTACATGTGGTGGACAAACTTGCCATCTGTATATTTCAGAAGATTTCTACATAATTTTAAAGGTGCAGTCCCACCTAGGATCTATAAATATCCATGATCAACTAATCAACTAATAACCTGCATTTTTATTAAGGTGAATGGTGTCTTTAGAAAAAAATTGCACACACACACACATATATATATACATGTATATATATATATATATATATATATATCTCAAATGGAAATATTACTGTATGCTCATTTGCATGTCGTAGACAGGTCTGCAACCCCACCTTTCACCATTTACACCCAGCACACAGCACTTCCACTGCAGCAAGGGATTCTGGGAAAGGACATGCAAATGAGCACACAGTGCCACCTTTTGCTTAAAAACCATAAACATGGTTCCCTATAGGCACTGTGTGCTCATTTGCATGTCATTTTCCAGAATCCTTTGCTGCAGTGGAAGTGCTGTGTGCTGAGTGATAATGGTGAAAGGCGGGGTTGCAGACCTGCCTAAGACATGCAATGAGTATACAGTAATATTTCCATTTGCTATACTGTATGCTTTGTTGTGGAGGGTTTTTGCCACTTTTTTAACCACCATAACTTAACTAAGTATGGTAAAACCTATCCCTTGCTTCATTTTTTGCATAGCCAGTATAACCATCCCCACACTGAAGAGACCCATTAAGGTTGAAACAGTCTGTCGGTGGGTGGGTTTGCTGGCTATGCATCTTAACCCTGGCTGTGCTCAAAGCTGTGACCATGCAGCAATCTTAAGCCTATAGGGAACCATGTTTATGGTTTTGAAGCAAAAGGTGGCACTGTGTGCTCATTTGCATATCATTTCCCCGAATCCCTTGCTGCAGTGGGTGTGCTGGGTGATAATGGTGAAAGGCGGGTGTGCAGACCTGTCTAAGACATGCAAATGAGCATACAGTTATATTTCCATTTGCTATATGCTTTGCTGTGGAGGGTTTTTGTCACTTTTTTTACCCACCGTAACTAAACTAAGTATATATATATAGAAAAGGAAAGAAAGTAGCGCCAATAAATTAATAAATAAAGCTCCTTGTGACCTTGGGCAAGTTACTTTATCTCCCTGTGCCTCAGGCACCAAAAAATAGATTTCAAGCTCCACAGGGCAGTGACCTGTGCCTGCAAAATGACTCTGTAAAGCACTTTGTAAAACTAGCAGCGCTATTTAAGAACATGCTATTATTATTATTATACTGAAGCACAGAACCCTAGCGATGAGTCGTGCAAGCGTTTCAATTGGATATATTGCCAGGACAATGTGCCTACATGTATTCGGGAATCAGGCATGATTCCCGGGTACATTTTTAGGGAACCGACAACTCCGGACCCCAAATACCTACAATAGGCACATTCTGACAACAATTTCTCTGCAAAACCCCCCTTGAAACTCATGCCCTAGCAACCTCTGATCACTGGCATGCCTGGAAAGGTACAAATACATACAGTAGGCACATTCTGACAACAATTTCTCCGCAAAACCCCCCTTGAAACTCATGCCCTAGCAATCCCTGCTCGCAGGCATGCCTGGAAAGATACACAATAAAAACACAATGCACTCACAAGTTGTTGATTGAAAGACAGAAATAGAATTTCACTGTGGTTTCGGGTCTCTTTTTCTGTCCTCTGGTCTGGAAGAAACGTCCTGCAGTCTTCACTCCCGGTGCCTCAGTGAGCTTCCACGTCACATGTGCTCAAGTCTCATCTCAGATTCAAGACAATCAAAATCATCTGTATAATCCGTGTGAAGTTCCAAAGTCCTCTGCTCGATAGCTACCATTCTCCACCCAACTGGTTTTGCCTGAAGCTTCATCAGGGGTGTTTGATGGAGCTGCGTAGACTCTCCATAATTATACTCTATTCCCATCATGGGTTAATTAGCTGGCCAAGCATTGATCCGGAAAAAACGATAGTGTCTATGAATAAAATGTGCCCCCTAACATAAACCCAAACAATGTGATCTGAAACATGAATACACTATCAAATATTAATAGTGCCACACCAATAAACTTTAAGCAAAACAAGAACTAAATTAAAATGATTGATGTAACACATATTTTACTATTAAGATAAGACCACTAAATGATAGCGGAAATTTAATTGAAATTCATATGAAAACTGAGATAATTAATAAAGGTAGAGGTTCTCATACAAACCTTAAGGTAAAGACTTTAAAGTACATATATAAAGTATTCATATTACTTATCATCCCAGTATATCCTAAAATTGTATTAATATCTCAAATATACTGTCCAATAAAACATCTGAAAGAAGGTGGAATTTGTCCTGTGGGTCGGAGAATTCGTGAGAATTCTTTCATCTAGAAAAAATATTCCACAAATCCCACGTGAACTGAGACCAAAAGAATGACGTAAATTTATATTTTAAAAAAAGGACACTAGGTCAATCTCCAAATTTAGACCTAGTGGAGCTACCGTTTTTAATTAAAAAATCCATGCAGTCTCTAATTTGTTAATTGCTATAAATCTGTCACCACCTCTATAGGATTGTTTTGACAAATTAATCCCCAAAAACGTCATTCTAGTTGGATTACAATTGTGATAAATTTTAAAGTGATTTGAAAAACTGTAGTTTTCTAATCGTATACGAATGTTCTTAATGTGTTCCGACATAGGTATTTGAAATTTATATGTGCTCCTTCTGACATAATATTTGTTACAAGGGCATATAAGAAGATATACTACAAACGTTGATTCGCAGGAAATAAAAAATTTAATATCAAATTTTATATCATTTGTATTGGAAATAAAATTCTTTGTAATACAAATCCTTTGTAATGTAATTGGTAATGCGATATTAACTTTGCAACGATTGCAATTTAGACACTTGTGAAACCTACTGGGTTTTTTTGTGGTTAGCCAAGTGACATTATGGTCAATACTCTTGATCTGGCTAGGGGCTACTTGATCTTTAATATTTCTAGCCTTCGTAGAGATCATTTTGTTGTTTTTTTTGGCAACAGACAGTGTAGGACTGGGTTCTTCGTTCAATTTTCCCAGTGTTTAGAAAATATCTTTCTAAAATATTTAGCTTGATTGCAATATTGTGTAATAAATGCAATCTCACTAACGTTTACATTAGTTCGCATACTTTTATCTTTATATTTTATCAAATCTGACCTGGCTAGTAGTTTAGATTTTTCAGAAGCTTCTTCCACGATTTCATCTCTATAGTTCTTCTCTTTAAATTTATTTTTCAAAGTGCCTGCTTGCTGTTTGAAAGTATCAATTTTTGAACAGTTCGACAGAACTGTCCGTATGGTACATTATTAAACCACATAGGGTGCTGGTTACTAATGGCTAAAATATAGCTATTACGATCTACTGCTTTCTTAAAATATTTTGTTTCAATTCCCCCTTTATCTATGTAGATCACAAGATCAAAAAACTCCACGTTCTCTTGACTGTATACAGATGTGAAGACCAAATTCAAAGGGTTTTGGTTTAAATAAATCAGCAAGGTATCAAGAGATTTTTCATCACCTTTTCAAATAAACAGTATATCATCTATATACCATTGGTACAGCACCAGGCTTGCCCCAAGATCAGCCCTAGACCAGATCTAATGGTCTTACCAATAGCCCATTAGGAGATTGGCATAGCTTGGGGCAAACCTGGTTCCCATTGCCATACCCGTTGTTTATTTCAGATGTTTTATTGGACAGTATGTTTGAGATATTAATACAATTTTAGGATATACTGGGATGATAAGTAATATGAATACTTTGTATATGTCATTTAGAGCCTTTACCTTAAGGTTTTTTATGAGAACATCTACCTTTATTAATGATCTCAGTTTTCATATGAATTTCAATTTGAATTTTTAGCCGCTATCATTTAGTGGTCTAATCTTAATAGTTAAATATTTGTTACATCAATAATTGTAATTTTAATTTAGTTCTCGTTTTGCAAAAAGTTTCTTGGTATGGCACTATTAATATGTGATAGTGTATTCATGTTCCTGATCACATTGTTTGTGTGTACATTTTATTTATAGTTACTATCGTTTTATCCGGATTAATGCTTGGCCAGCTAATTAACCCATGATGGGAATAGGGAATAATTAGGGAGTGTCTCAGCAGCTCCATCAAACACCCCTGATGAAGCTTCAGCGAAACTAGTTGGGTGGAGAACGGTAGCAGTGAAGCAAAGGACTTTGGAACTTCATACGGATCATGTGGATCATTTTGACTGTCATTTTGACAAATTATGCTGTATAGAATTCTTCCAACCATGCGATCATTAATAGCAGAACATATCATGTATACAACAAAAGACAGTAAAGCCCAATGCTACATCCAATTTAACAAAATATAAAGTAATTAGTATATAGTTAAATACTTCAATAATAATATTCTGATGAAGAAGGGTCATTTAGTTAAACCCTTTGGCAAAAGCGTTATAAGCCTGCAAGCCAACATCAAGGCATAACCAAATATTGAAGGTCCTAGCACTAAACTGTTGAAACTTCTCTTTTACCTCTGTGGAGGGAGAATGACTGCCGTGAGTATCCATACAGCAAAATGTAACTCTAGAGTGGAGTAAGTTAGTATAAAAGGCAAAGGTTGCAATGTGACTAATTTACTGAAGATTTTGGGCCAATACCAATTGTAAATGTGTTTTTGTTTAATTTTGGTTCTTGCTTTGAATGGAATTACATTAAGCTCAAATTCCTTTTACGTCATGATTTTCTTCTCAATATTTTTAAATACAGTTATGAATAATTATTTTAAATGCATGAACACTAAATAAGGAAACAATGTTTGTTAATGCTCTGTGACATACGTTTTGGATAGCTCATCTCTACATTTTAGGACACTTTTTTTTGTGACTTCTGCAGAAACATGTCACCTGAGAATGAATTAAGTTCACATTCCTTGTGCATTCTTTGTGTAGGGGGCAGAATATAATAGTTTCACTATTAGGGTTCAGGCTGTGCATTTTGCTCAAAGGCATGGCGACTAGCCAATTAAGCATAACTCTGCATGTCTAAGAACAAGATATGTTATGTTCTTTTGCTTGAAGCACAAATGGAGTATAGAGTCTTGCATCTGTTTGTCCTACCAACGAAACAACGGTGATTACGTGGGACAGAGGGGAGGAAAAGGACACATAACAGATTATCTGTCTCATGTTCATAATCATGCCTTGTTTAAAAGAAAATTATCCCCTCTAGCAAGCCACAAGACCCAGAATGCATTAATGGTTGTTGGCAGAATACTTGTAGACATGAGCCAAAAACCATGAGTGTTTGCCTAAAAGGTCATTTTATTATAATTGGATGTTGTCAGGCATCTTTTGTAAAGACCTTTTGCTCTGTTGTGTGTTAGAGATGTGAAAATATGAACTGATTTGATTGCTAACGTCTGTACAGTTTTTCAATGAATTTATATGTACCATTTACAAAATAGAATTGAGAAATCAAATACATGCAAGATTTTTAAGTAATTACATTTTATTGGCAATTAATAAGTGTATGTTTTATAAGGTCAAACATCACCTTGAGAATGAAAGTAACAAATAAAAACATGAATGAACTTTAGCACAAAAGATTAACCACATACTGTATCACTGACTACTTGTCTCCTGTGTGAGACTGGACTTTTTTCAATCCTTTTTTAAATTATAAAGTGGGAATATATTCAATAGCATAACCATTATCTGTTAAAGCTATAATCAAAGTGTAAGGCAAGCACTGTTCTCAAGGAACTGAGAAATTATTCAGCCTCACTTTATCTCAATTGCATTCTGTTGAGTTGCTAAAGATTTGTGAATTAAGTACATAATACTTTAAAAGTTCCATTGGGAACTTGTTATGAGCTTTCTATTAACTAAAGAAAGCACACACAGATTTAATTAAAGATAGCTTTGTTCCCATGGGGTCAAATGATCAGCCAAAACTTCACAATCCAGGACATACTTGAAAACGAGAGGTAACTCTAAATGTATGACTTCCTGGTAAAACTTTTATAAATAAATGAAAACACTTACAAGTGTTTCAGTGTGTGTGCATGTACAGTTCTCAAGGTCTATCAAATTTTACATCACCACTATTCTTCAATGCTAGACAATGACTTCTCTCTGGAAATACATCCAACCATATGAATATGCTTAGGAAAGTAGGGAATGTAAAGCAGTAATCAGAAATAAAAACAGACAAGAATGCAACAAACTGGTATATAAAAATCATAGCTTTATTGAATGAATGTTATTTTAAAATGTTACCTCTGAACTTGCTATCATTTAAACTGTAAAGGAAACATTTTTATGAACTATAAATATGATTAAAAACGCTCCACAAAATGTATAGCTACTCCATGCATTCCGTAGTTGATCAGAATAGTGGGTTCCACTATATATGGAACCTAATAATATGGGCTTCTGTCATGTGGCTTTCTAATAACAAACACTGGCCATGTTTATATATTTGTATTATTGTTAGAATTAATTTATAAGACGCTAACATACTGTATTCCACAACATAGTACAGAGGGTATCAAAGAAAAAAATAATCCAACATACTAAAATATTGTAATAGTAAAATACACTTGTACTATATATTAGGTTATTTCTAGAGATGCGCATAGCCACACCTTAGATTTCTGGGAGATAAATAATAATATGCTAACAAGTTATGCTAATAACTCCTATTAGGATATTTCCCAGATATTGTATGGTTTTTTTTAAATTGGGTTCATAATCATTAAACAATAACATTAAAACATCACAATACAGATAAAAACAATAAGAAACACTGAAAAATATATACTTTTACACAAAATTGTTTTTAGTATTGCTCATCATACTTGATTTCAAAATTAAACACATTAACACAAATAATAATAAAGAGAAAAACCAGATAATAGCATTTTCAAAGATTAACATCAAAGCTATCACCACACATCCTCCTAACCAAATCTGGCATAAGATTCCCCATTCACCAACTCCCCATCAACAATATACTTCCTATATATACATTTCCTCAAGAGCGACATTTTCTGCAACCCATCACAATCAGTCTGAAGAGTCCTCAAAAGGTATGCTCAAATGTCTGTATGATTGAATCCCTATCTTGTTGCGAGATAGTATCAATAAACTTTACTAATTTTTTTTAAATATTCTCGGTTCTTAATTCTTTATTCACTTCTAATTTGTTCACCATCATCATCATCACCATCACCATCACCATCACCACCACCATCATCATCATCATCATCATCATCATCATCATCATCATCATCATCATCACCATCACCATCATCACCATCATCAATTTATTCACATAATCATTTAAAATATCTAAAGTGGGGGATTCAGGCTTTATCCATTTCACCTTCACTGTTTTCCTTGCTGCAAGCAAGATAATCTCTGCTAGCCTTGGGACATTGTTCCTTACATTAACCTCTTTCCAACATTCCATATTTCCAAATAGCAAGGCTAAGGACTCTTTTGTTGTAGTTACCCCAATAACTTCCTGTATATACTGCAGAACTTTATCCCAAAAATCATAAATAACCAGACAATCCCACAAACAGGGTTTTAAATCTGCTCTTTCCTGGGAGCACATGGGGCACTTATTTTTAGATTTCTCAATCCCCTTATAATTGATATTGAAAGCATAATAGGCCCTATGCAGTATCTTTTATTGCATCTCTCTCCACTCCTCAGAAATGATAATTTTCCTAACCTGCATTATACCTTCGAGTAACAGATCAACTCCTTCAATTCCTGGGAAATCTTTTTCCCACCTAGTGAACATTTTTCTTAGATCCTTCCATTAGTCCTTGTCCCTAATCCAATCATGTACATCTGTGATAGAATATTTGGTACTATAAACATTCTTTAAAAAGGCATCAAAAACATCTATTCCCAATAGATATGATTTATAGCTTTCCATACTCTTGCAATTATGCATTACTTGTACATAAGGGAAGTGATGGGTTTGAGGCAGTCCCATTTTTTCTTTCAGTTCTTGGAACGTCAAGAACTTACCATTGTTCACATCCACCAACTGGCCCAAAGTTTTAATCCCCTTGTCTCTCCATATCTGAAAAGAAGCCTGCATTTTTCCCAGGAGAAAACCTAAATTCCCTTGTATAGTTAAACATTTTGAGCAAGTATATGAAAGCCCACATTGTTTTCTCAATATTCTCCAAGTAGCTCATGTATCTTTAATTAGCGGGTTTCCTTTGGCTTCCATTGTTATTTCTCTCCATTTTATATGTAAAATCCCCGGGAGACTCTCTGGAGATACCAACTGCTCCTCTAATTGTAGGCATGAGTAATAGCTGTTTTCAGTTATCCAATCTCCTACATGTCTTGCTACACAGGTCAGATTATATTTTCTGATATTAGGCAAATTAAATATTAAATACCCCCACTCTTTCTTCAGACATAATTTTTTAATAGTGATTCTATTTCTCTCTGTCCTCCAGATAAACCTAGAAATTGCTTTATTTAGAAGTTTAACATCGGAGTATTTCAATAATATTGGTAACATCTGTAGAGGGTAAATGAATCTTGCAAAAATGATCATTTTAGCTATCGGACATCTGCCAGACAAAATAAGTGGTACATTTTGCCACCCCTCTAATTCTGTTATTATTTTAGGGATAAGTGACCCGAAATTATTTCTGTAAAGATATTTACCCTTCGGATCAATATAGATTCCTACATATTTAATTGGTTTCCTTGTTACCATGAATGTGCATTTTCCTTCCAATTTCATATTGTTTTCACTTGATAAGATTAGTATTTCAGTTTCGGCTGCATTCACCTTAAAAAAAAAAATTCTGAACTCTTCAAATACCTGACATATTCTTTCTACAGTATATCATCTTTTGGATTTGACACAAACAACACTAAACCATCAGCGAATAAGTCTATCTTAGTTTCCTTTTCTCCTATCGTGATCCCTTTAAACTAAGTCATATTTCTAAAATATTCAGCAAGCAGTGCAATCGTAATATTAAAAAGCAAGGGGGATAAAGGGCAGCCCTGCCTTGTTCCTCTGAATAGCCCTATCTGCTGTAATAGTAAGCCTGCAGCCATTATTTTTGCTTTGGGGTCTTTATATATTGCTCTGATAGCACCAAGAATTGTATCTGTAATACCCATTTCCTCAAGAACATTCATCAGATAATCCCACCCTACATTATCAAAAGCTTTTTTGTCATCCACTGATATTATTATATTATCTTTATTGCTTTGCTTATTAGTTTTTGTCGTGTATAGCTGTTATAACCTTTCTGATATTTTTAATAGAGACTCTGCCCTTTACAAAGCCTGTCTGATCTGCATGTATTCATTTAGGTAGGATTGTAGTAAGTCTATATTGGCCAATATTTTTAATAGTATCTTTGCGTACTGGTTCAAAAGAGAGATTGGTCTATAGGATTCTGGGTTCAAGGGGTCTCTACCTACTTTATGAATTGTTCTTACAAAGGCATTTTTCCCTGTCTTCTTCTTTATCTAGAATTTCTTTAAACACTTCTCTAAGGATTTCCCTGCTTTATTTCCAAACTTGGAAAAGTTTAGATCTCTAATCTGCATTATCTTTTGTTCTTTTCTATGCAGCCAAACTTCACATAATTCCTTGGCTCTCATACAACCATCTTTGTTATCTGTAGTGGAATTTAGCTTAAAAGCACAGAATTTATTCTTTAACTCTTTGCTCACCTTAGAGAACTCCAAATAAATCTCCTCCCTTCTCTTATATATGTATGCAATTATCTTCCCTCTTAAAATTGCCTTCCCAGTCTCCCAAAATAACTTTCCTGCGTTGTTATGAGCCGCTTTAGTTTCTCTTTCCAAAGGGTTAAACATTCGCCATCAGTGTAACAGACCCAAAATATCCTTAAACCCCTGTACACATTTTTACGCCAGTTCTAACCTTGATTCCCCTCGAATCTGAACTGATTTATCCATAAATGGATACATTACCCAATTAACCCTCCCCCCCTACTATCAAACTACTATCTTTTCCAGCGAGTATAGGGGCTTATGCAGAGAGGATAGAGAAGGGAAATAGCACCATATTTTGGAGAAAATACTTCCCAGAGAAGCTTCTCCTGCAGAGAACATGGAGAGATTCATAAAATTCTCCACAGCAGGTTTCTTTACTTTAAAAATTGCCAAACACGTGGAGAGATTGGTAAATTCGCCATGTTAAAATAGGGTGGTATGCAGGTAGCATAGATGCACTGCAACTCGCCATTCTGCCCTATATTATAGTGAGTTCAATCTAACCAGAAAAACTTGGCAATTTTGAATCTCATCAGAAAAATTAGGTAACGCAGCTTTCTGCATACGACCATAACTTGCTCCAATTCTGTGGCTATTTTCTTGCCGTTTTCACATTAAATAACGTTCCTCTCTGCATAAGGCCCATAGTATCAGTCAGAGTTTGGACAAAATTTTGATCATATTCATTTGGCCATAGACATGATATATTTTTAATTCCTCATTATATATACTGACAAGACATTGTACCACTCTCCCCTCCACATCCCCTCCAGTATAGATAACTTTGTATGGCAAATATTTGTTTATTAAGATGGCTACTCCTCCTTTTATTCCCTAATGCTTGGGAATATATACATTTACACACCCAGTGTCTCCTAAGTTTTTCACTTTCTGTCACATCTAGATGAGTTTCCTGAATTAATATAAGGAAAAAAGAACAGAAAGTGCACACCTCATGGTGCAATACAGTTTTTACTAAACATAAGAAAATAATAAAACTACACTCACCAACATCCATTTTTAAACATCAATGGCTTTAGAGGGTGTGTTGGGGATGTAATTAATCCTGGTGTTAATTCCCACCAACTCCGTTGAATGCGCTAAATCAGAACTGGATCGCTTTGAAATACAGCCGACACAGACAAGCATAGAAAAAAGCCTGTGTGTAGAAAAACAACCACTTACTGCTATTAAGGCTCAACATACAAATATATAAAAAACAAAAAACTTTAGGTAACAAACCTTCGGACGAATATTTGTCTTTTTCCCTTTGACTATCCCTTTGACTTTTGCAAGATTTGTTTCCCTGTTTCTCATAAATTGGAAGCAGATGACATTAAGGGTTAATAGTGTGTGTATTTTAACATATTTGCTACTGTCAATTCTTTGCAGTATGGGTTAAAGGGCAAAAGGGTTAAACATTCCCCCAGATGTAATAAAATCAATATGTGGATTAATCCAGAGGAATTTTTAGTTGTTTTACAGCATCCACATTTTGCATGTTATGGATACATTATTGGTATCCCTAAAATAAACAGTTGATAAGCTACATTTTGATTAAAAAAAAACCTCTTAGCACGACATTAAAGAATGGGAGCAGCTTTATCATAGTGGTAAACTGTACTGAGACCTCTCAGTTTTTTTCTCAGGAGTTAAAGATACATAAACATGTGCTGAGTTAGCCATTCATCACCTGGAAATAAAACAGCTAATTAACTATGATGTGTAGGCCTAAAGGATTAGTTCTATAAGGCACTGCAAATTGCAGACTGTAGCAAGGCAGCTGTGAAGGTTTAGAAAAAGGTACAAAAGAAATTGACAATACATGACTTGTTTAAACAGTGGACCGAGTTCTTTCTTTCAATAGGAAATGTGAGAAATTCAGCAAGAAGAACATATGGGTAAGCCGTTAATAAACTGTCCTTCTAGCTCTAACCTCTCCACTCACCCTCCTGTACTCAACAGGGCCTTTTTGACTGTTTGATGCCACCGTACCAACCCTGCATCACTCCCGGTGAGACCCTGATTGGCTGAGACTGCTGAGGCGGCTGTTACGCGTCTAACAGACGGGAGGCTCCGGTCGTGGGTGAGAGACGCTGACGGAGGAGACCGGCACACGTGGTTTGGTGCACACAAGCAGTGGGTTTGGGAGGAGGGTTGAAGTGCGCCCAAAGTCACTTCATGCGATTATACCAGTAGGGAGAGTGTGAGTTTTATTCCTTTCCCCTCTGTGTTGTTTGTTACCTTCAGTAAATGTTAATGCACTATACCCTCTGCATTTGTGTCTTTTTCTGTATATGTGGTCACCAAGGAGCCTATGAACTGAGGATCTACATATGGAGTAACAGTATTATGTGTTTTCAGTGTTTATTAATCACTGGGTTCTTTTGCACGTTACTGTTTATTTAAGGTCACTTTGCGCCACAAGCACTTTTTAGTTTAGTTGTGCTCAACATCAACAACCTTGGGTTTGGGTGTACACTTTTTTCCTGTATGCTAAGAATACCAGTAGTGGGCCTTTGAAAGAGAAGTATTAGTGTAATGCTGCATTGATGGACTTCCATACTCTAATCTTTCCCGACTATAATTAATGAGAATTATTACAGCTTAGCTTGTAAATAACCAGATTTATTTTACAAATGTTACACTATATCAATGAGTATTTCCTGTTTTTTGCAGCTGATTAAATATTCAATTGTTTCTTGAGCATTGGCCTAATTATATCCAAAAATTAGTTTGTTTGTACTACCAAATAGAAATATATATATTAAAGGGTTAACACTTAAATAATGCAGAAATAAATTGCAGTGATAAGTGTGGGATAGTTTAACACCAGGATCTCTAATTAGCATGCAAATTACTTTGCACCTTCTAATAACATATGCAAGAGATTTACATGTAACCCCAGTTTAGTAAATAAGTATGCAAACGCATGCCAGTGAAGAATTAAGGGATTATTCAGTACCTATTCATATGCTACTCACTAAACTCTCATTTACCACCAAAACATATTTCCAATTGTTATCACTTACCCCAGCTGACATAATGCTGATCTTGCCTATGCATATAGTGGGCATGGACACTATTGACTATAGAGGCAAGATAAGACTGGAAGGGATTATGAAAATGCAAAATATAAATCATATTAACAATATTATTAATGTTGAATTTACAAATATATTTAACCCGTAGTAACAAAAGAGACTAGTCATGGTAAATATACTAAAGGCTTAAAATGTTCCCATATAGATGTTATGATTTTTGTGTTTTATTTGTTTGGTGGTTATGTTGTATAACCACCCCTGTGGTGTCTTAAAACATTATTTTGCAATGCATTGGTTGCCTCGTGTATCATGCATTAAAGTGGTTAAATACATTTCTGCCATAGGGTTTTGTTATGAGGCCTAATACATAACCCTAGGGAAGAAAACTGTGATATCTCTGACCCCAATCCACACAAGCATACACATACTCCTAATTTTATCGCCACCACTAATTAATGCAGATTTCTATGAATGACACCTTATTTGAATAGTTAACATTATTTAAAACTGAACATAAGCAGAACAACACCAGAGAGAACACAAAGAACATACTTATTTAAAACTGGATGACCACTTTTTTGGTGTATCAAATGAGACCAGATATATCACAACCCACTTATATAATCCTATGGTGGAATTCTGAAAAAATATTGCTTCAATCCCAATTTTTACAATGATAATTTGGATATAAAAATGTTGTTAAATTAGTGTGACCGTGAAGGGGTAACCAGGCCATCACTAAAGGTATTATGCCTGGCTGGTTACCTCTGAGCCCTGTTGTAGAGTGTCAGCTCTTCAACCTCTTATCAAGCTCTTCGCGACCAGGTACTGACATACCTTTCCCTTTACCTGTTCCCATTCCCCCCGATTTATAGACTAAGGGGCCTATGCAGAGAGCAGCGCTAATGGAAATTTCGGCATTTTTTAGGGAAATATGGCAATAATAAGTTAGGAAATGGCGAGTTCAGTAAAAAGCGCCAGTTTTTTTTTTGTTAGTAAAACTCGCCGCGCGGGTGGCGAGAACCAAAATCTCGGCAGTTTTGAAAAGGGCCGTATTCAGAAAGGCACGATCGCCATCTAGCGGCTGTTCGCGCCATTAAAATGGCGAGATATTCTACAATTAGCTCCGCCAACAAAAGTTGGCAGGAAGCTGGAGCTCACCGGTGAGAGGAACAAGAAAGAAAAAAAAAGCGCTTTTTTTCAAATACGTTTCAACAGCGCGCATCTCGCCGTTTGAAACTCTCCATAATCATGCATGATTTTAAATGCAGTTTTCTGACCTTTCTGCATATGGAGATAAAATCACGCCATTACAGGTACAATTTATTACCATCTCCAATTATTTCCAGCGCTGCTCTCTGCATAGGCCCCTAAGGGTGGCTGGCCAGTGTTAGGGACACAGCTCAGGGATGCGGGGAAAGTTGACCCCAGCTTAGAAGGCATGAGACTTCGGGCGTCCGAGTCTAAAGCAAGCGAAGGGTCAGACCACTTTCTGTGGCACCACTGGCTTTTGAATAGAGAGAAAGGATCTACCGGGTTAGATAGAGTCTGGACAGGAAGAAGACAGCTAGTGGTACCCAGGGAGTATAGTCAACAACTGTTGCAGGTAGCCCACTCCATTACACTAGCAGGGTATAAGGGGGTCACTCGGACGAGAGCCCGGATGTTGCAGAGTTACTACTGGCCAAGAGCATCAGGACAGTGGCAGATTTCAGCCGGTCTTGAGATGCCTGCCATCGAGTAGGTAAGGTGGGTGACTGTGTAAAGGCACCCCTGAACCCTCTACCAGTAATTGGGGAATTTTTCCAGGGGGTAGCTATGGACATAGTGGGATGCCTCATGATCCTCATCTGGACGGGCAGAGATTACATCCTCACGGTGGTGGACATTGCCACCCGGTACCCTGAGGCAGTAGCGCTTGCCACCATCGATGCAAAGGCAGTAGCTAAGGCATTGTTAGTCATCTTCACTAGGGTAGGTTTCCCTAGCAAGATTCTAACCGATCATGGGTCACAGTTCATGAGTGAATTGTTAGTGTCTCTGGGATGCGTGCAGGGTGAAGCACCAGCGTGCGACCCCTTATCACCCCCAAACGAATGGATTACAGTATGTGAGAAGTTCATAAAATAAGAAAAAAAGGCTTTGACTTGATAGGTCTACAGTGCACATAGGTGTCGGAGCGCTCCCACAGGTACTGCAGTAGTGCTGCAGACGCTGCGACTTGCCTGTGACCCCCACGTCTCCCTAAACAGGCGTCGAGGAGGTCTTCTGTGGCGCGTGGTTCTGTGAGGTGCTGCGATAGTGCTGTTGGTAGTGTGATCCCTCTGGGACTCCCACGTCCCTTACCGCAGCTGGAGGAAGGATCCCGTTTTTTTGCGCCAATCTCAAAATTTCTCTTGATTCCCCTGGTCCAGGCAATAAGCTGCTTCTCCCACAGGTTGAGATTTTGATTGCCTGTCTCTAACCCTACGCGTTTCTCCCATCAAGGGCTTTGTCAGGGGTTGAATGATTACACTCTAATCGGTCCCTTTTTATAGGACCTTCACTTACAGTACATGGAACTTCCATAATTCAATTAACATTCCAAGTATCAAAAAGGAACTTAAATTACATGAATAGATTGGGAACATATTGATTTTTTTCTCCAGCTCATTGGAGTTCTTTGGTATAGCATAGTGACTCATACAACAGGAAATTGTCAGCTTAGTTTAGATCAGAGTAAAATGTCTAATTAGTCAAGTTGTAAACATAATATGCAGGTTTAGCTTGTATATGTGATATACTATGTTTCTACAACTAGAGTAACAGGATCCTAACTCTGTGGTGGTGTTCCCGTACTAGGCACGTCCTGAATAGCTAGATGTATATGTATCCATAATTGCATATTTATGTTTACAATTTAACAATAGGATACTTCCTGGAAAAATTTCACAGATATTACAATTGAATGTTAGCGAAGACAAGCACCTTCAACAAATTATAATTGAAATGGCTTGAAAGCCAAATATTTTATTTTGTTTCACTATTTCAGTTGAAGCCATAGTGTAATTGATTGTTGCATCTTAGGGCAATGTACTCGATGCATGTAAAGTTTAATTGGGGACAGGAAAGATAGGAGAAAGGATATATGTAGTGAGTTTATTTAGGGGATTCCTTCCAAGTTTTTGCATGGAAGTGGGATTTACAGGAAGGAATTAATGTCTATTTCAATGTCGTGTCCCAATGGACTTAAAGTTTTTAATGTGTAGATCCAGTGTGTTTCGTGTTGGGATATCTTCCTAATATAATTTCCCCCTCTCCAGTTCTTTTTAACTAGTTCTATTCCACAGCAAAATAGATCTTTAGGATTACACTGGTGTACTTTTTTGTAGTGGTTCGATAGGTTGTGCGTTTCTACTCCTTTTTCTATATTTCGCACATGCTCGACCATCCTTACTTTTAATGATCTTATCGTACGTCCAATGTATTGGATTCCGCATCCACACATAATGAGGTGCACTACCCCTATACTGTTACAGGATATATTGTGCTTGATCTCGTATGTTTCTCCAGTTGTTTTTGAAACAAATTCCTTAGTTTGGCTTGGTTGTGATGTATTGCAGCGGCATGCCCTGCACAATGTGCATTTGAAAAAAACCTTTGTTTTCTTTCCCTAACCACGTCTCTTCTTTTTCTTTTTTTAGAAAACTGGGTACTAACTGTTGCCTGAAATCTCTGACCTTGGGAAGATCACCTTTGGCCTATCTGAAAGGATTGGCTTAAGAACTGCATCTCCCTCCAAGAAATTGAAACAAAATTAAACCCCTATGCGGAGTCAGAGGGGTATACATTTTGTGTAAAAGAAATTGAAGCCAAGATAGATAAAGGGGAAGAGGGCATTATGGCAGTGAAAAAGAAAAAAAATGCCAGAGATAAATGAAATTATGAGACTGACACTTACCGTAATTGGAAAGATATGGGAAAAAATAAGGTAAATATACAGTAGAGACAAAGGTGGAAATCAACATAGAAAAGGAAAAAACAAAAAGAAAGAGAAAGGAGTTGCTCTAGGAACACACACTATGAGTCAAGTGAGCACCAATTTAGGGAATATGCTAATTATACCCCCATAAGTCATCATAGGGTATACAACCACAGACACCAAGAGATGGCTATGGTAATTATTTCCCAAGAGATCCACATTATGAACATAGAAGATGGGACAATAGAGGATGGCACACATATAGACACATCGCTCACCTAAGACAAAACATAGCGTAACTGGTGCAAAGGGAAAACTAAGCATGTAGAGAAGACATAAAAGTGACCACAGGGGGTCACTGAAGCCCCTATTAAATCTTGATACAGATGAATTACTATTAACTGAAAGTAGCAGTGAAGTGCCTGCTACCACAAAACCCAAATGGGAACAGACAACAGAAAGATCCCACAGGACCACTATACAAAAAACTGAAAACGAAAAACTTTTATTAACTGTAAAAAACACTGAAAAATGTGACAAATATATATATACAGTGTAGTTTAAAAGTCCCCAATGATGAGACGAAGAGGTAGTGGAGAGAAATGCTGGTAATTTGCCACTAAGGCAAAGTGGCATCATCGGTACAAAAACCTCCAGAACAAAACCTCATGTAATCAGTACATTCAGCCGCACTGCAGCAAGGGATTCTGGGAAATGACATGCAAATGAGCACCCAGTGCCACCTATAGGGGAACCATGTTGAATGGTTTTGAAGCAAAAGGTGGCACTGTGTGCTTATTTGCATGTCATTTCCCAGAATCCCTTGCTGCAGTGGAAGTGCTGTGTGCTGGGTGATAATGGTGAAAGGCAGGGTTGCAGACCTGTCTAAGACATGCAAATGAGCATACAGTAATATTTCCATTTGCTATATGCTTTGCTGAGGAGGGTTTTTGTCACTTTTTTTACCCACCATAACTTAACTAAGTATGGTAAAACCTATCCCTTGCTTCATTTTTTGCATAGCCAGTATAACCAACCCCACCCTGAAGAGACCCATTAAGGTCAAAACAGTCTGTCTGTGGGTGGGTTTACTGGCTATGCATCTTAACCCTGGCTGTGCTCAAAGCTGTGACCATGCAGCAAGCTTAAGCTAAAGTGGAACCATGTTGAATGGTTTTGAAGATAAAGGTGGCACTGTGTGCTCATTAGCATGTCATTTCCCAGAATCTCTTGCTGCAGTGGAAGTGCTGTGTGCTGGGTGATAATGGTGAAAGGTGGGGTTGCAGACCTGTCTAAGATATGCAAATGAGCATACAGTATTTCCATTTGAGATATATACATATATATTTTTTTTTTCAACTTTATATTTTATTAATTTTTCAAAAGATACAGACGTTTTTGCACATTATAGAACACTCCACAAGCTCTGTAGCTGGTCCATATCTGTCTGAACTGACACGACGCAAACACCAATCATACATCCAACATGCACAGGGGGGGGAAAGACACATTGAGGAAGAGAGTTATGGGGGGGAGGGGGGTCACCAAGGAGCTAAAATCCAATGCCATCCTTGGCACGTCTCTACACTTCTCCATCCTTCTTTTGATTCTGGTGCGGGAGACCTCAGCAGCTTCTCATGCCTTCGCAAGCTTTTTATATATAGAAGTTTTGCCTTAACTTCCCAACCCAATCGTTCCTTATCTAGGCCCTTCGCTATACCTCCGCCTCCTCCCTGAGTGCCATCTGTCACAGGAGAACTCACTTATTCCTATCATAGCCAAATGGAGGCATTGCTCGCCCCTGGGACGTCTGTTTGTGCCAACCACGGCAACCAGACCTTTTGGAAATTTGAGCCAGTATCGTTGACCAAACTCATCAGCTTCTCCATCTGGCAGGCAAACCAAATTCTGTTCCGAATCTTTTCAATTGTTGGAATCGTGTTCTGTTTCCACAATGCTGCGGTCTCACACCTCATTGCCGTTGCAAAGTGAATGATCATTTTGTTACCTGCCCATGACAGACCTTCCAATGGCTTGTTTAGCAGAAACAGCCAGGGATCCCGGGGAATTTCGAGGCCCAAGATCCTCTGTAACCAATCCCGAATCTGTTCCCATATTGGGACCAAACGAGGGCAGGACCACAGCATGTGCAACAAGTCTCCTGGCTCTCCACATTGTCTAGGACACAAGGGGGAGTAACCTGGTACAAATTTAGATAATCTGACTGGGGTGAGATACCACCTCATTAATACCTTATATGAGTTCTCCTTTAACGTCGTGCAGATCAAACTCTTTGCTGCCGCCTCAAATATCTTTGTCCATTCCTCGTCCTCTAACGTCCTCCCTAATTCTGCCTCCCACTGCGTCATGTAACCTAGTCTCAGTCCGTGGCTGTTACCAGGATCGATCACCTCCCCATACAGTCTAGATGTGAGTCCCCCTGTGTCGTGCCCTCGTGCACAGAGCGTCTCAAAATTTGTCACCTTAGGACGATTTATGTGTTTGGTATAAAATGTCCTGATCTGGAGGTATCTAAAAAATTCAGTGTTGGGAATGTCCTTATCCGACTGAATTTGGCTAAATGTTTTGATTGTGTCCCTGCCCTCCAGATCCTTCAATCTCCTGTACCCTCCATCCCTCCAACATGTAAACCACCCTTCTTCCATCCCCGGGGCAAAATCTGGGTTCCCCCACAATGGGGCCGTCAGCGAGTGCCTCGTAGTCAGAGCACATCTAAATTTAGTGGTCTCCCAGATTGCAATTGAGTTGTTCATTGAGGCTAGCGGTTTCTTTATCTCTTTGAGCCGAGATTTTGGGTACCAAATTAAGTTACTAATTTCTAGTGGGGCGCATAGTTCGCTCTGTATGCCCACCCATCTGCGTACTTTCGGATCTAGATGCCATTGGATAATTTGACTTAATTGTGCCGCTCTATAATATGAGAACAAGCAAGGTACCGCCAGTCCGCTTGTGTTTTTGGACCTCATCATTATTCTAGCCTTTATTGGTGCTTTTTTGTTTTTCCAAATAAAATTAAGAACCTTTGTCTGCATGTCCCTAATATCTGCATTATCTATGGGTATGGGAAGCGTCTGAAAGAGGTACAATAATCTGGGAAGAAGGTTCATTTTAACACTATAAATTCTTCCAATTCATGAGATGCCATATGATGCCCATTCTTTTAACTCTCTCTTCAGGGACTGCAAGAGTTTAGGATAATTTGCCTTATATAACAGGTTTACTTCCTTGGTCAAATTGACCCCTAGGTACTTAATTGCTTTGGGTTGCCAATTAAAATTAAAATTAATCTCTATTAGTTTTTCTGTATCTTTTGGGAGATTTAGACTCATGGCTTCAGATTTCGCCTGATTTATCTTAAATCCTGATATCCTGTTAAATTTTTCCAACAGGTCAAAAAGGTTGGGTAGAGAGACTAGGGGCCTGGACAGCGTCAGGATGACATCATCCGCATACAATGCTGTCTTGTGTTCCTGGGAATGAATTTGTATCCCTGTAATGTCCATGTTACCTCTAATCCGGACTGCTAGGGGCTCCATGCATAAGGCGAACAACAAGGGCGATAACAGGCAGCCCTGTCTTGTGCCACTCTTGATTTTGAGATAAATGTGGTTTAGTAGTGAAATGGTGCTCAAGAGTGCTGGGACCGTGTATAATGGAAGGGAGCATAAACTGGGTTTATTTTGAATAATAAAGTAGCAGTATTAAACCTTAAGGGGGCACTAGGTTACCCTGAAGGTTGGGTGGGTTGCCCAAAGACACCCCCCTTCCTCATTGGGTTAGCCCCAGGTGATGTACTCACAATGTCCGTTTTCTCCCAGAGCCTCCCTTCCAAAGCGTGCAGCTGTAGTAGGATGAAGATTCCAAAAGCCAGGGTGTGCAGCACACAGCAATGAATGGAAAGAGCAGGTCTTGCAAAAAGATCCTTTATTGACAAGCAATCAGAAGTGGGGAGCAGCAGCAAACCTTCTACGCGTTTCGTTCAAAAGAACTTTATCAAGAAGTGCTGTACATAGTATAACAACAGTTTATATACAGCTGACTGACGTTTTTCGCACCAAACAGTGACGTCACGAAACGTCACTGACCAATGAAATCTCACGTTCATCTCGCATGCGTCCCGCGGCTGGGTACTATGGGATCCTCTGCTCATACCAGCCGTGCTCAATCACGAGAGACACGCCCCTCAGGGCGGCTCAACCGATGAGAACACACCTCTGGCAGTGGCAAGGAAACACCTCTTCCCCGCTACTTGGCGCATGCGCAGATGAGCCGCTAAGCAGATAAGTATTGGATTCCCCCGTTCTGCCTAAGAGACCTATATTACAATAGCAGTAATAAAGAAACACCAATAAACAGAATGAATAGCCAAATCATAAAGGTTGAATACTGGAATCCTTTACAGAATCTACATGCGCATACAGAAAGATCCATATGCATATACAGAAACGAGGGAATCAACTGGGCAGTCAGTACCAAGATAAAAAGAAAATTACATATAACAAACCGTTTATTAATTAAGAAAAAGCTAAACAAGCAATTGTAAAACTTAAGTAAAAAGGTGTAATATAATCTTATACCTGTATAAAAACAAGTGCATGCCCCCATAGATGAAATGGAGGTCATAATATATATGTATACAACGTATTTTCATATAACATATAATGTGAAGTGCCCTAGAGAAGATGTATTTAAATCCTTTGAACATACATAGTTATTGTTCCTATACCATAGTTGAAGCTGTGAAGGCATATAATCATACATAAGTTCCCGTTTGTCATAAATACTTGTAAACATATATAGATTTATAAAATGTAACATATTCATCAAATAGTTCAAGTACATTCAGTTAAACCAATGAGAAACATAATTTACTAGGATAAACATAATTGTACCATTGATAAATATGATCCGTGTATCAAGGAGACAGTTCATTAATATTAAACTAAAGGGTTTATTTGTTGTGATGTGCTATTCGTATGAATTAATCCTACTGGGGAAATTTAGCAAATTCTTAATAATCTGTAGGTTGTTTTTAGCATAATCCCCACAACGAAAACAAAAGACAACAAAAGATAATCCAGTAACATCCATATCTACTTCGAATGACAAAGTAGTTCTTATTTCAAAAAGTGGTTGATGTTCCACTCTACATTTATCCTTTCCGGGAACCTTGTTCTTAACGTGAATATCCAATAGGATTCTCTGCAATCCAATGTTTTTACAATGTCTCCCCCTCTCTCTTTTTTTAATTATCCTCTCTACACCCATGAAAGAGAAGTTGTTAATGCCCCCATGTCCACATTCTGAAAAGTGCTTGGAGACAGGATGCTCCATGTCTTTTTAGCGAATTAGTCTGCAATGTTCCTGCATCCTTGTCTTCAATGCCCTTGTTGTCCTGCCAACATATCTCTTCCCACAGCCACAGGTAATAAGATAAACCACAAAAGAGGTATTACAGTTGATAAAATTGTGTATATTGTAGCGTTTATGTGGACTGTGGGAAAAGACATGCCTGGCCGGCTTCATGAATTGGCACATATTACAGTGATTGCATCTAAAGGATCCCCTAGTCAGAAAGCGATCTTGATCATTCACAGGCGTGGAAATCACACTTGGGTATAAAAAATATTATATGCATAATAATTAATAAGTATACTTTAATAAATTCTTTTAGATGTTTTGTTATATACATATATTTTTTTAATTAATAAAATTGTATGTTTTGATTATTGTAAAATGGCTGCCCAATATCGCTATGTATATTTTTCAGTATATATAACCCATCCACGATTTATTTTATTTAACAGCCCTTATTAGTTCATAAAAGTTGGAGCATATAATATTTTTTATATTTTGTTTATTTTTTCCACTTAGTTGTATACCGCATGACTGGGGGATATACACCATGTTCCATTTTTCAACTCTCTCCTGTGGGTTGTCCACTAAGGATGATGAGTTGGCTGGAATTTGGATGGTTAATCTCCCACTACATGGGGGTGCAATATGTGTTGTGAGGGGGTTAATACTTAATAATTTCTTTGCTTTTCTGTAGCTGAGATCTTATGATCATATTTTCTTGTTGTTTAAAACCAGCAGCGGGCACATAGAGCCAGGATGGGGGCGGATACAGTCTCCGTCATGTCCATTCCTCCCTTTGTGGCACTCCCCTAGGGGCGTTCCTCAACAGTGATGGGGAGATTGCGTGATGGCTGGTCACTCCCCCATTTTGAGTCCCGGTGCGCATGCGTCAGATAGTTAGGCTCTATTGGCTATGATGGAGACGTGACGTCACAGATATCGCGAGATTTGGCAGCCATTACTACTTAAATGTTCTGTATACCGTGTGGAAGCACTTCTTGATAAAGTGCTAGACACGAAACGCGTAGAAGGGCTGCTTCCCTTGGTTTTATGATACTTCATTAAAGATTACACATTTTTGGCCAGACCTGTTCTTCTTTTTGATCGCGGTGCGCTGCATCACTCTCTACATTGCTGGACTTCATTTCTCTACAGCAGCACGCGGTGGAGGGGAGACCCTGGTGGCAGCAATACTGTGAGTACTTAGGGCTAACCCAATGAGGTAGGGGAGGCTGTCCTTGGACTACCTACCCCGACCTTCAGGGTATCTGGTGCCCCATTTTTGATACTCAAATGTATATATCAATTCAATATCCAGAGTGTACTCCCCTCTTTCTTGTGTATAGTACACTTTGAGCACCTTACCTCACCAAAACGTCGTTTACTCTATAAGGTAGCTCGTGTCTATACACAGGTGGAATTAAATATTGAGGACTTATTTCCTGTGTTACAAGAAGAGATTTATTCAACTCAGGACATAAGAACAGGTCTGTGCATTTGTTTGTTTTTATGGACATTTATCACAACTGAATAGAAGGAATTCATAATGGATGACAGTGAGATTGTACAGGACATTTCTATACCTGCAATATATACCTTCAATTGTGGGGATGATTCCTCCAGGAAAAAAAAGGCGCTTCGTGTCTTTGAAAGCGTGGTGGATACTGATTCCAATGATGTAGCAGATTTAAGGATTTATTTCCAAAGATTAGAAAAACTGCTGATTTATAAAACACGTATCTGGTGGCACATTGTTGCTACAGAAAACTACCTTAAAATGAAGAGAATTCCCAGAGGCTTGAGGGTTAAAAAGGCCCCAACATTTGGATTCCCTGACAAAGCCTTTGAGGAACGGTGGACAGAAACACTAAACACCTGTTCATTCAATTTAATGGATCAGATCTTGCAACATAAGATTAATGAGAAAGCAACACTTGATACCAGATCAAGGAATTACAGGATAAACTACGCAGATTCAAGGACATTGAGGGGTTCTCTAAATTTGATAAAATTTTGGCTGAAACAACTGAGGATGCTGAGAGAGAAATCATGATCAGGAAACAAGGCAAATACGATCGTGATCGTATTGATTACGAGAAAAATCAAATATACAGCTGGCAAAGAATTGCACCTGTTAATGATCGGTCTTTGCAGGATTCAATGAGGAAAGGGTCTAGGAGGTCCACACCAAGCAAGTCAATTTTAAAACCAAGTAATTTTGATTACCAAAGCGGTGACTCTGAACTGTCTGATGTAGAACCAACCTCACACTCAGTGTCTTTTCATGATATGGAAAATAGATCTAGTGGGTCTCAGCGTGGTGATAACAACCAGACCCGAGATGAACGACGCTCATCAGATGGGAGCTCATCTAGAGGGGACACCGCCTCAGCACAAGTACTAGACACTTACCACACAGATCAGCAGTCAAAAAACTACATGATGTTCAGAAAAGACCAAAGAGGACAAGGAGGGGGGGGAAGAGACACAGGGGGGAAAAGGGAAAACAAAAGGAAAAAGAACTATTAAGTGATGTTAATAATGTAATTAATATTTCAGGGTTTGAGTTGTCGCTGTCGGAGATTTCATTACTCAATAAGGGACTCAAATATGCGCCAACTATGGACATTGACCTCTTTGGCACAGTGGTCGATGTTCATAAGTTTGTGCGCAAGATGGCGTTAAAGAAATTCTATCATCAACCTCATGGAGGTGAGTCCCCGACAGTGACAACTTCAGATGGTGACCCCCTGGAACCAATACACACAACTTCAAGCCCACCCCCATCCACAGACACTTTGAGCTCTTTCAGGGATCAGTGTGCACTTAAAGATATGGAAGATCTTCTCTTGCAGAGCAATGTAATTGATGAATCACAGTCATACACACTTGGGGAATGGAAATCCACACTAAAAGAAAAATCTATCTTTTACCCAACCTTTATCAAAGGTCCATATCTTACAATGTTTGAGAACCTAGTCATTAGGGACCTGAGAGTATTAGCTCAGGGCTTTTCTTTTTCCCAACTAAGAAGTGATAATTTAAATAAAGGAGAACGTGCTGCCATTAAATCTTTGCAAGAAAATGACATGTTGGTTATTAAATATGCAGACAAAGGGGGCGCTGTGGTGGTTCAGAGTAGGACTGACTATTTCAGGGAGGCATTTCGCCAACTTGGTGATGTGTCATCCTACTCTGAGCTACCACGAGATCCCACAGAACACTTTTTAAAGGAACTTCTAGATTTGGTAGATCTGGGAACAGCTACGTATGTTTTGAATAAAGATGAATCAGGGTTTATAATTAATCTGAAACCAGTTATTCCCATTTACCACCATCTCCCAAAGATCCACAAGACTTTGGTCGACCCTCCTGGTCGGCCAATAGTCTCTAGCATTGGATCTTTGGGAGATGGTTTGTCACGATATGTCAATGCCTATCTGCAGCCTTTCATGAGGCAACTACCATCCTTCATCTTGGACTCAGGCGATTTGCTGACAAAGATGAAAGAAGTGGAATGGAACCAGGAATTCTTGTGGGTAACTATGGATGTGGTCTCCCTGTACTCAATTATACGTCATGACCTGGGCATGACAGCTGTCCGTCATTTCATAGAATGTCCAGGTAGCTCATTACCTATGACCACATTTATTATGGAAGCTATACTTTTTCTCTTAACACACAATTATTTTCTTTTTGAGCACAAATTTTACTTGCAACTTCGGGGTACGGCAATGGGGACGAGTTTCGCCCCCTCCTATGCCAATCTTTTCATGGGGTGGTGGGAAAACAATTTTATCTTTAATAGCACCAATACTTATAGACACAATATCATTTTCTATAAACGTTTCATAGACGATCTTATCTTTATTTGGCACGGGAGCACAGATAGTTTATTAGCATTTTATGATTATGTAAATAACAACACTTTAGATATTCACTTTACTATGAATTATCATGCACATCACATCAGCTACCTGGACATTCTGTTTTATATTGATATTGCAAAAAATATACAAACAGATGTATACAAAAAAACAAACTCAAGGAATTCATTTTTGAGGGCGGACAGTTGTCACCCCGGGTCTGTCATTAGGGGTATACCCAAGGGTCAGTACCTCAGGCTGAGGAGGAATTGCTCCACAATGAGTGATTTCTTGAATCAGTCTGAGGCACTGACTAACAGATTTGTGGAAAGAGGTTATGACAGGGAGACCCTCCAATCAACTCTCCAAGAAGTAGTGGAGATTGAGAGAGAAACATTATTACCCCAAAAGTCCAGGGTGGGGGATGCCAGGAAAATGAAAAAGAATGTACATGAGAAAGTGTGTCCCATGTTTATATCACAATACAGCAAATCTAGTGGTCAGGTCCAAAAAATTATAAACAAACATTGGGACCTACTACAAATGGATCCCATCTTATGTGAATACACCAAGCAAGGCCCAAAGTGTGTATATAGGCGCGCCAAAACACTGGCTGCATTTATTTCACCAAGTGTTATTTCCACCCCATTGGGTTATCCAGACCGTTTCCTGACCAGAGGGTCTTTTAGGTGTAATCAGTGTAACATGTGCGAATTTACTGTATGAGACCATCCAGACATGTCTTTTCCCACAATCCACACAAGCAGTATAATATCAACAGCTTCATCAATTGTAATACGAATATGGTGGTCTATTTGATCAGCTGTGGTTGTGGGAAGAGATATGTCGGTAGGACTACAAGAGCTTTGAAGACAAGGATGCAAGAACACTGCAGATTGATACGAAAAAGAGACCTAGAGCACCCTGTATCAAAGCACTTTACAGAATGTGACAAGGGGGGCATTAGAAACTTCTCTTTCTTGGGTATTGAGAAAATTACAAAAAAGGAGAGAGGGGGAGACATTGTGAACACCTTGAACTGTAGAGAGTCCTTTTGGATATTTACGTTGAGAACGAGATTTCCTGAAGGAATAAATATAGAGTGGACTATTAACCATTTTTTAAGATGATATCAATGACACTACAAATTTTTTAAGATGACATTAATTACACTACAATTTCTCCCTGAAAAAGCCTCCCTGTGCTAGTGAAGACCAGAAAGCTCTTTTTGATTTAATCCCATAGTTTTGATTTAATCCTATAGCTTGTTTTGAGTTAATCCCCTATCTTTGCAAAAGATTCGTCTTTTTGAATAAATTATATATACATGCTAGAAAATTATATGTACACGCTAGCAATGAATTGTTGCCAAATGTTCTGTATAGCAAAGAAAAACATTGTTTGCTATAAATATAATGCTAAATACATAACCGCTGTTATATTCCTTGTCAAAGTCATGAAAATACAAGATGTTTTGTCTCCAATGGATATTGATCGGTTTGTATACTCTATATATATTGTTAATGCCATTATTGATATGAATAACAACTTTCCTCAGGTACCCCACAGAATGAAATGTACAATATGATTGTCTGAATTAATTATGTCTCACTGTCATCACAAGGATGCTCATTTGTTTTTACACGAGTATATTGTATACTTTAATAAATTCTTTTAGATGTTTTGTTATATACATATATTTTTTTAATTAATAAAATTGTATGTTTTGATTATTGTAAAATGGCTGCCCAGTATCGCTATGTATATTTTTCAGTATATATAACCCATCCACGATTTATTTTATTTAACAGCCCTTATTAGTTCATAAAAGTTGGAGCATATAATATTTTTTATATTTTGTTTATTTTTTCCACTTAGTTGTATACCGCATGACTGGGGGATATACACCATGTTCCATTTTTCAACTCTCTCCTGTGGGTTGTCCACTAAGGATGATGAGTTGGCTGGAATTTGGATGGTTAATCTCCCACTACATGGGGGTGCAATATGTGTTGTGAGGGGGTTAATACTTAATAATTTCTTTGCTTTTCTGTAGCTGAGATCTTATGATCATATTTTCTTGTTGTTTAAAACCAGCAGCGGGCACATAGAGCCAGGATGGGGGCGGATACAGTCTCCGTCATGTCCATTCCTCCCTTTGTGGCACTCCTCTAGGGGCGTTCCTCAACAGTGATGGGGAGATTGCGTGATGGCTGGTCACTCCCCCATTTTGAGTCTCGGTGCGCATGCGTCAGATAGTTAGGCTCTATTGGCTATGATGGAGACGTGACGTCACAGATATCGCGAGATTTGGCAGCCATTACTACTTAAATGTTCTGTATACCGTGTGGAAGCACTTCTTGATAAAGTGCTAGACACGAAACGCGTAGAAGGGCTGCATCCCTTGGTTTTATGATACTTCATTAAAGATTACACATTTTTGGCCAGACCTGTTCTTCTTTTTGATCGCGGTGCGCTGCATCACTCTCTACATTGCTGGACTTCATTTCTCTACAGCAGCACGCGGTGGAGGGGAGACCCTGGTGGCAGCAATACTGTGAGTACTTAGGGCTAACCCAATGAGGTAGGGGAGGCTGTCCTTGGACTACCTACTCCGACCTTCAGGGTATCTGGTGCCCCATTTTTGATACTCAAATGTATATATCAATTCAATATCCAGAGTGTACTCCCCTCTTTCTTGTGTATAGTACACTTTGAGCACCTTACTGCACCGACACACTTTATTCGAGCAAATACCCGGTATGTACCTGGCAGATACCTGGAATGCGCCGCTCCTCACCTCTGACAAGCCCCGTTGCATTTGCCTTCCCAGCCTGGGTTCATGCCTGGCTGATGGGCGGCTGATCTGTTAAATGATAATGATTAGGATTTAATAGGCTGCAATGCTTCGCGTGTCTACCAGATGGCATAAATTCATGAATTGTAATGCAGTATATATATATGTACTGTGCAGTATTGCAGCAAACGGGAATAAAATGCTTCAATCCCTGCCGGAAAATAACTCAATGCACTCGGGCAGAAAACAGTCACAAACCTCAATACACCCGGGTATACCCGTATTCGTGGGACTAGCCGAGCTCGAATAAAGTGTGTCGCCAGTGTACCTCACCAAAACTTAGTACACTATCCACATTTCTTGTGGCTGCACTGTATTGAGGATCCTACATTAGGGAGCTTGTTTTAACAAAAATGGAGATATCTGAATCTGACACCGTAGCCACACAAAGTGTTTTTGATAAAAGAATGCTAAGGAGTCACGACATGGAGAGTAAAATGAAGATTAGCAAAGCTATGGAAGATTCAGAGATTGTGAATCTAGAGTTCAATAAATTAGATAAATTAATTAAGAAGGAAACATGAAAATAGTTGGATTTAGTTTATTTAGAAGAACATGTGAAAGTGGATCGAACACCTAGAGGTCTGGGAATATCAAAAAAAGCTTCTTTTGATCTCGCTGAAATTGAGTTCAACAGCATGTGGGAGTAAATTCTTGACACATGCAGTTTGGATCTGATGAAATTATTGATTAAACATCATAAAAAGACCGTGAAAGAACTCGATATCGAGATCAATAAGATAAAAGTGAAACTGAAGCCTTTGGTAGAATGCCCTTCCCTTGTTTCCCGCAACAAGCATCTGTCAGATGAATTAGACAGTCTAGAGAGAAGTATTCTCATCACCAAAAATAAAAAATTTAAACGTGATGAGGAGGATTATGTGGACAGGAAACAAAGGAAACGGGACAAAAGCAGTACTGAGATGGGGGGTATAGAGAAGGAGAAAAGCTATCAGACCCCAAGAAGCGACAGAAAGAATTCTATGAGTTCAACAATGGATAGGGATAGATGCAATAAAGAAATAGAAAGGCTACCACCAAAAAAACACTATATCAAGATAGCAGAGCAAGGCAATCAGAAAGGAGACGGGCCGGGGTTGGGCTCAAGAAGATAGAGAAATGGAGGGCAAACGTAGGACCCATTCACAACAGGATAGGCCACAATATGGTATAGATGGGATGATAAACATAAGGATCGTGGTTACCACCCCAGTAGAGGTCAGTATGGCCCTTACCATCAGAAATGAGTGGAGAGAAAGAAGGGATAGATCACCAAGACATGATAGATCACCGAAAAGGCACCAGGAAGTGAGGTTCAGGGAGATATATGATAAATCAAGACTGAGAGACCATCTTGACAGACATGGTCACAAATATTGTGAACGTTCTCCACGGGAAAGTACAATTTGGGAGCGAGCAGAGAGGAGTGGGACTACGGTCTCTTTTTTAGATCGGGCACCCCAATCATCAATCGAAACACAGAATCGCTTTCTGTGCGTAGACAATCCGGAGGTCTCGGGAATGATAGACACAAAAGGCAAAAAAAGAGGAAGAGAGGAAAAAGATGAAGAGGAAAACCTCCAAATCAAAAGAACAATGCACTGAAGGGAGTTTTTAACATTAATAAAAAAAATTAACTGAAACACAAACAAAGTTGATAGCCAAGGGACTTAATTTCGCCCCTTCGACTGGACCGAGTGGTTTCAGTTTGTTTTTAGACGCTCATAAATACTTACGCCAGCTCACTATTAAGAGATTTTTTCTCAGCAAAGATGAACAAAATAGAGAGGGACGTTCTCAGATCACAGATGTCCCACAAATAAGAGGGGAGGAAAGTACAACAGAAAATGTTGTCCATTCCAATTTGAAGGAAAAATCCAAATTTAATCCAAGCCCCATAGCAAAGGACAGTATCTTGAAGTTTTTAATCAACTGATTTTGGAGGATTTTGAAAAATTAGCACAAAGAAAGAATAGGTTTACTGACAATTTAAGTAAACAGGTAAGGGGAGCCCTCAAAGAGTTGATGGAAAATAGGAACATTACCATCAAATCAGCTGATAAGAGCGGAGGAGTGGTGGTAATGGATACCAGTTATAACCTCAAAGAGTCAGGAAGGATTCTGAATGACAAACAGACATATGAGAAATTGTCAAGAGATCCGACAAACCAGTTTAAGGATGAACTACTGGATATACTAACCAGAGGTAGACAGCTTGGAATTTTGGACGAAAAGGAATTTGGATATCTAATGAGCGGTAAACCGGTCATGGCCGTGTTTTACTTCTTGCCCAAAATTCACAAGAATCTGTCCAATCCACCAGGGAGGCTGATCATTTCGGGAATCGGCTCCCTGACACAAAATCTCTACGAATATATAGATATATACTTACAAAAGTATGCTACCAGTGCTAATTCTTATTTAAAAGATACTATGCAAATTTTAAACATACTTGCAGATTTGAAATGGCTGGAAGAATATACACTAGTCACTTGCGATGTGACATCATTGTACACCTGCATTAAACATGAAGATGGGTATAAAGCTGTGAAGAAAGCAATTGAAAAGATCCGTCAATTCCAAAAGAACAGACTTCCTATTGGAAGGCATTAAATTTGTCCTTACTCATAATGTTTTCTGGTTCGACGGTACATTGTTTTTACAAAAATGCAGTACTGCCATGGGGTATAGGTTCGCACCGAGCTATGCCAACGTGTTTATGGCCAATTGGGATGGCCGAGAACATATGGTCTGGCAATCCATTTGGCGCGAGCCTAGTCCTCTGGAAAAGATACATCGACGACGTCCTTTTTATTTGGCGAGGGAGTGATAAGGACCTTGAATCATTTTTTTCACATATTAACTGTAATAATCTCAATTTAGTGTTCACATCGGAGAAAAGAAGGGAAAGCATCAACTTCCTAGACCTCACCGTATACATTGAGGGTAATGTTTTAAAAACTAAGATCTTTTTTAAGGAAGTTGATGCTAACAATTTCCTGCTGAATAGCAGTTGTCATCACCCCTGGTGGTTGAACAATATACCTTACGGTCAGTTTCGCCGAATTGACGAATTTGTACTGACAATGAGGTATTTCTGGATCAGGCAGAAGTACTGGGAGATCGATTTCTGGAAAGGAATTATAACACAGAGATTGTTGAGAAAGCCTTGACTAAGACTATTCAATTAAAGAATGATGAGCTATTGGTACCCAAAGTAGCCACTGGGAACAGTGAGTATATGGTCCCGTTTGTGACTCAATATAACCGAGAGACACACAGGATCAGTAGAATCATTAAAAGACACTGGCATGTGATACAAAAAGATCAGCATAGTAGCATGAATATCATTTTGAATGCCTATAGACAGCACCACACAGCTCTCAACTGCTAACATGCACTACAGAAACTAAGATACAACACTGCAAAACTGTGCATGCATGTGATACTCATAGGGTTAACTGAGGCACTTAGACTCAATTGACACTGCTATTTAAAACTTACCTGCAGCAATGGGATGCCCCCTCCTACTCGTGGCCTTGACAAAGTGTTTTCCCACAAAACACGCGCGTCAGCACATCGCAGAGCTGAACCATTTACAGCTCCAAACACTATGACCTAACAGCAGTATGGAGCTTCTCTATTAAAGGGATGGGGGTATAATATTTTTACAGGCACCTTGCTTGTGTACCCTTCACTTGAAAGCATATATTATCTTATTTTTTGAAAGGCGGGCCCCTGCTTTGTTTTTCTAGCACATATTGGTAACGCTCTATCTGCCACTAAGCTGCATTGAGATGGGCAGTGTCCCAAATATACATACATATATACTTTTATCAATAGCCAGGAGCATTTTCTATTTAGCTGGTTAAACATTGAGGTGATTTTATTTTTGGTGCCTAGATTTACCTTCTAGTAGTGTGTTGATACAACATGGTTACAGGCTCCTTTCACATTGGTACCTGATATTATTTCCTTGCTAACTATGTACACATGGTATCACATAGTTGCGGTCTCCTTTGTATTCACACAGGAGTTGCAACAAGTGCCTATTACATTTATCCACTTGATTGGGTGTTTCAGTCTTTGCATTGATCTGTTCCTTAGATCCATGCTTACACATAATTGACAAAGTGCTGTCTTCAATCAATAATGGAAACAACTAGATAGAGTGTGTTGGTACTATTAGAGTTTGTTACAATTAGAGCTTGTTATGTACTAGACCACTTACACTCCAGCCAATTAGGAGTATTCAGTGTTTGCTTTGATCTGCAATCTCTTACCATAACTTGCACGCACTCTGTCTTTAGTGCTTTTTTACCAGAATCAGCACTATTTGATCACAGCTTCCTTTCTATGAAGAAACTCAGTTTCAATAACCTTATCAACAGTTTGATTATTAATTAGTGTGAACGGCAATCTCTCCATTAGATCCCTGCTCCCACCATTTGGTCACTGTTTATTTATCCCTCTTACATTAGGGGGCTATTACTTTGGTGTTTTATATTACCAAGGTAGCTTACCTATCACCAATTAGTTTTAGGCACTCTACTAACGGCACGTTATACTGCTCTCCCCACCCTACTCTTGGGATTATACTCTTTTACATATGGTCTCAATATAGGATAATTAGTATATACTTTATCCGGTTTCGTCCATTATCCGGAGTGTCGTCTCTCCTATTGGATACTATTCATCATTTAATCTTTTTTTTAATGTCCCTTTTTTTTATCCTTTGGTTCAAATAAAGCAATTGTTTTAAATGTATCCGAAATGTTCCCATCTGGTGATAGAGTGCTTATTACCGGGTCCTTTTTCTCTCCACGTTGCCTACCTTGTCCTACCCAGTTATCACCAACATCAGTCAATACTATCAGCTGATGCAAGGGTCCCTATCCAGTGATAATGTTTGCAAATGTAAGAAAATATGTTTGTAAAATGCAAGTATGCACCGGAACTATTTTCTCTTTGCTGCTGAATTTCCTTTCGGGACAAGACTATCAATAGGATTATTACCCTCATCACTTAAGTCCTACTCAACAAGTAAAATGTCCTACTAAAAACATTGTTTTTGGACACTGCCTCCTCTTTCCATTGAACCGAAGAGCAAACTGACCTTTAAATCCAAACAGGCTTCTCAATGTCGCAGAGTGCAATGCTGTACCTCGCCAAGATTAAAGGGACTTTCTGGGAGGTCAGGAATCTGCAGGAAGAAAAAAAAGGGCCTTGTGAATGGCAGACCAACAGAAAAAGCATTTATTAACAGTTGGCTAAAAGCAAACGTATCCCACCCTCTTTTGTGGCCCAACCAAGTGTGACCCTTCTTATGGTAGTCAGAGATTCCCAACACAACAGAAACCTGTCTTTAAGGTTTAACCTGTAGGCTGGGAACAAGAATAAGTCTGTTTTCTCAGTATTTCATTTCTCATTGCCTTTTACTACCATCGAGCTTTGACAAGAAACATTACATTTCATACGGAAAGTAAGGTCATAATGGGAGTATTTTTTGCTATTTGCATCCAATGCTAGTTGGAATTAAATCAAGATTCCTGTTTTTTTCCCACTGGTTTTGCTCTCTCCTTCTGCTAGTTTTAAGGGAAACAAATACGGGTTTGGAGCACTCTCCAAGGCTAGAAGGCATTGTCGGTCTCATGAGAGTTGGTGGGAAAGGGCTTCCAACCACATAAATATGAGTTATGGATAGATTTAAATTCAGAATGCATTTAACACAACTTAAAAACATGCCATAATATTATGAGAAGTAACTACAGTTTAAAGTAATGATATCCGGTTATGAGATGGGATAAAGAGTAGACAGAAAATGTTTGTTGAGGGTTATGGGTAGGTACAGATTAACCAACTGTGAAAGTTTAAATGTTTATTATCAATGATCCCTAACTACAATGAAGGGCGAATTCATAGGTATGATCTTTCTTTATAGCTGCCAGTGGGTTGACACAAAGATGAATAGTAGCCTTGCAAATAAGCACAGGAACACCAGCTCTGTTGGAGATACTGTATGCATGATTAAAAGTTGTATCTTCATATACATACTCCAAGTAAAGGTTGTATAACAAAATCCAACTAAACAGGTGAATGGTTAACATTTTTTTTTTTTTTTTAAATCTCACCTGGAAAGACAAAAGAAGTATCAACTGGTATAACCAGTCATACAGTACTGAGAAAAGCGATATGTAAGAAACTTCACTGGTACACAGAAGCCGAAGTGGAAAAGAATGTCCCTTTAATAGGAGAAAATACTTGTCCAAAGGTAGATATAATAGTTAATTGAACAAGCTCTCAGTAATGGTGTCTAATGTAAATTATGTATAATAAAGAAACCAAAATGCTTCAGATCAACACAAGGGACCTCTAGATGTTTTTACAACAGGCAGTAAAAAAAAATAAGCCCAATAGACCATATGGTATAGTTGTTAAATTTATTTTTTCTGTGTTGGCCAGTGATTATTTTACATAGTTTGAATGCCAAAAATGTAATCTCTTATGATAAATAGATATTCAAAACCCAGGCTCTATTTATATGTTAAACATTCCTCCTCTTCTGAACGCCAAGTTAATAAAGTGTAAAATAATTTTAAGGCTTCATATCACAAGCCCTCAAATTTTCATCTAGACTTGTGTCAAGGATTTCCTATTGTATTCACAAGAGTCAAAGGAAAAAACATATCAAACTAGTTTCTTACATTTGATACAGTTCTCATTTGACACTACCTCAGATACTCCTGAGAAAATATGTTAAGGCAATGAATAAACCCATGGATGCATGTCTTTCCAGGTCTCCAAAACCTGCTTCATGCACCTTATTGACACGTTATGCTTTGATTAAACTCTACATGAACATTTTGCCACTTTTTAGTTTCAGAAGTAATTTTAAACATGTAGCTTTTGTCTGCTGTATTGTAGAGTCTGGGATACGGAAGTAAAGAATCCGAAAACCAAATCAAATAAAGCTTTCTAATCAAAATTCGAATTTGCTATGAAAATGCCACACTTTCCCAATTTGGAAAATTCCTAAAATCACTGTAGTTCAAAAAGAACCATAGATAGATGTTTTGTGTGGAAAAAATAGCAAATTAGAAAACAAAAAAAATTAAGAAATAAAAATTAAAAAAATAAATACTATTTTTATATTCAGTTAACAAGCGACGTCTGTAGGAGCTCTTTCCAATGACCGGGAGGTACTCACGAACGTCCTGGAACGTAATTCGGCATGCAATCCCAGCCACGACCGCTACGTCCCTGAAAAGCGGGTCTTAGAACATTTCTTGAGTAAAAATCTCTGAAGCCAGTTCGCGTCTATTTCTCACAGAGCTTCTTTTTCGTAACTTGAATTTGCCGCTTATGGTTTGGCGTTTTGAATCTGAGGTCCTGATTGGCTGCAATGTTTCTTATAGGTTTCGGAGTCCCGTTCAGAAACTACTACAGCCAATCAGCGCGTGGGAATTCTCCTGCCAGCTTATCACAGATTTGCCAGTATAATGAAGCCGGGTGGGTACCGATTTGGATTCTGCTAAGGGGCATGTGCCAACCTGGCACCTCTGCCTCTTAGCATATCGAGCCCACACATTGTCCAAGCTCCACAGTGTCTGGGGAAGGGCAAATGGTTGCCGGATAGCCCTTTGTTAGCCTAGGATGGGGGTACTCAGATAACTGCAGTACTCCTGTGCTAACAACTTGGCATCCCTGAGGCTTTCAACTCCGGGTCCTGAGCAGACTCAGTGGCGCAAAGCTTGATAGCCATCTGGTCTCTCGGAACCACGGACTTGGAAATCCCACAGTCACATATACAGTACAATGGTACAAGCATATACATTTATTAAATAAAACCTTTAATAAAATACACTTTGCTTCTGTGTCTTGTGTTTTAACAGGTCTAAGTCTTCTGGTCTGGTGTCAGGGATAGAAGAAGAGTATATATTCCCTACTCTTACCAGCCTTATCCCTGGCACACTGCAAAACCCTGACTTTAACTTTACACACAAAATAAAAACCTTGCAGCTTTATGACATAGCTGGAGCACCCCCTGTACCCCTGTACCAGGTTTAGGGTGACTTGGGCATGAACTGGGCATCCCACCTTATGCTAGGGACCGCTAGATTGTTCTGGGTATACCTTGATCCCCAAAGCCCTTTTTACCTTACCTGTTTGTGCTGAAGCAAGGAACCCTGGCGGTGAGTCACAAGAACGTTTCCAGGGTAGGATTTTGCCAGAGCACTGTGCTTCAATGTGCCCGAGAATTTTACCTGATTCCCTGTATATCTTTGGGGTATCCCATAACTCGGGAACCCCGCTACATAGCCACAATCTGAAAGACGTTTCTCTGCAAAACCCACCCTCAACTCACAGCCTAGCAAGCTCCACTGGCCATCACTCCTGGAAAGGCAATAACACAAAAAATACTGTATTGTCACATAATTTATACACCGTCTCAGTGATGCATATATGACAGTCCGGTCCAAGAGCTGACACTCTAAGACCATTACACACGGATCAGGCATAACCAAGTGGGCTTAATCTTTATTATTTACCCTGTTTACCACCTCACTATCACAGCAGCCCACAGTATATAACACACACACAACCCCAATATGCCAATGGAGTGTCCCCAAAGTACATAGAGTGCTTGGCACCAATATCCCTGATGTCCTTTTTCCCCAATGTCAGGGCCCACCCAAAAGTGTATGGAATAGCGCTATCCCATGAATCGTTAGTGCACTTGATGTGGTACCTTAACAGGTGCTCCAGCACCCGGGTACTCCCAAACAACAAAGAGGGATCCGCTGATCCAGTGATGTCGTTGTCCGCGAAGGCATCCGCCTCTGCGTGGGGTGAACTCCCACTGGAGGGACTCACCGTTAAGAGTCTCTGATAATACGGTGGTGGTCTGGTCCCAGACCACAGGCCGCATGTAACCGCGCTGTGTCTTCACTGTGTCCCTGTCACTGGAGACCAGCGCTTTTAACACCTTTATACCCGGGGATCATACGACTGAGCAAAGCGAAGAGATAAAATAAATTGTAATTTATTTCCACAAATGACATACACATTATGTTACACAATCACACTGAAATACACTTACTGGGATGGGGGAAAACGAAATAAGTCGTTTCCAAAATGAAATCTTGAGTAGAAAAGTTTCTAGGAGCAATTTCCCAGGAGCGGGGGTTGCCACAAACAGTTAGAAACAGTCCTCAGTCAGCGGTGCAAGTTTCCACCACTGTGTACTCCGACGGAGCTGCTTCATTCGTTCTGCCACTGTGGTATTGGTACTTGGAACCTCAGCTCTTACGAAGTCTTTAGTCTTGTTACGAAATCTTGTAAACTTTAGCTGAATCTTGCATGCTTAGGTGAATCTGGTTCCCGATGGGCTGCATGGATTCTTATAGGGTTAAAATTCCTATACTTAACCCGTGCAGCCAATCACTCCATGGGAATAAATTTCCCCACCTATCCCGGAGTTGCCAATACCTTACAAGCCTGGAAGAGGTGGCTTCTCATTCTGCTAAGAGCATGTGCGAACCTTGGACCTTTGCCCCTTAGCATATGAGACCCAACCTCCTTACCTGATGACACTCAGTCTGGGCGAGCCGCCTTTTGCCGATCTACCCAGACTTTACACTAAGATGGGGGTACTTTGGCTACCCTTCCCCGCTTCAAACCTTAGTAGGTCGGAGCCTTTCAACTCTGGACTTTTTCAGACATCCCCGCAGCACGCCAGTGGAGTGTCTTAGAAGTCTGGGGCTGGAGATGCTCCGTTCATTTGCAGGAATTTCCTGAAATGCATTTCTAAACGACAGTGATTGTACATTAAGTGTTTCCTCTGTCTCTGGCATTTCAAATGAAAATCCCTATGTGCCTAGTATGTTAAAACAATTAAAATAGGAGCACTTTCATTCATCCATTTTTATATGAATGTATAAAAATTGCGCTATATGGCTTTTAATGGTTTTACCCGAACGGTGCTCACAGCGCTCTAGGAGCTTCCTAGCCACAGTTAGCAAAAAGTCGCTTTCAATGCTGTCAAGCTCCGGACTTTAAAACCATTTTTCCTTTATGCGTTCACATGAAAACACTGCTACATTTATACATTTTAAACTGAGAAATTGCATTACTCTCGCCACCTTATACCTGGAGGAAGATGTTCTGAACCACACATACATTTTATTACAAATTACAGTGTTTCTGCCATCATTGGATTGCACAGCTGGCACTTCACAATTCCCCAATATGACTCAGGGGCACCCAGACGGGCATAATACCTTTATTATTGGCCTAAGTACCCCCTCAACATCACAGTCCCTGAAACTTATACAGTAATGGGGAAGCGTCCCTATCTAGGTGGCCTTCCCTGAAGCAATCACAATCTTTGGTGAGTCGGAGCCTAGCTGGGACCTGAAAAAGTCCAGAGTTGAAAGGCTCCGGCCTACTAAGGTGTGAAGTGGGGAAGGGTAGCCAAAGTACCCCCATCTTAGTGTAAAGTCCGGGCAGATCGGCAAATGGCCACCCAGCCCAGTCTGAGTGTTGCCAGTCTTAGGGCCATTGGCACCTGAGACACTAACTTACCCTTCTCTGTCCTGCTCCCGACTGGTGTGGTTCCGCTGAGCGCGCAAAATGTATCTCTTCTCACTTCCCGGGGATCCTAAGGGCCCTTTAGGCCATTTGTGCCATGTGACTAGCAGCCCCTGGGGCTGCTGGGACATGTTATCCCTATGCAGAGCCTATCTCTAATGGCCGCCGCAACTATGCCCCTCTGTCTTGCACATGCGCAATGACACTCAAGATGGCGGCGCCGATATAATCGCCGTGGATCCCGGTGACCATCTCGCCATGCTATCAGTGTCCCCTGCAACTGCCCCAGCGTCCCCTGCAACTGTGCCGGGTCCGCCCGCTCCTCCGGTGGCACCCGTCATCTCCCAGCAGTAGCCTGCTACATATGCAAATATAGATAATTTTTTTCACTTAACCCTGAAAGTTCCCTCAATTCAATACCCTCAACAGGTGTAAACACACACAAAACAGGTAATGCAAGGGGAATTCTAGTAGTCGTAGGAGCCCAACACCACCAAAATGGCAAACCTGGCACAGCTTCCACTCATCTGGGGGATCGGCAACTCCAGGTATCACTGGTTGCAAGATGCAAGTCTTGGGTGTCTCTGGCACAACCTCAGAGCACTATTTAGTCAATCTACTCGTCAGTCCAGGAATTATCTGTGGAGCTCAGATCGGCTGTACCGTTTCTAGATTCCCAGTCTCCTTAGGAAATTATGGAGAACGGGCCAACGACCAATCACAGCACAGATTCTGTGTGTTGGGGCAATCACAGCGCGAGGGCTCGTCTGTATTAGCCAATCTGGGCTGGGGGTGTGAAGGGGAGGCTGAGACATGGGCATTACAAACCAGCCAATGAACACTGTGCCTACCTGCCCATGCTCTCAATGCTGACCATCCCCACTTTCAGGGAACTAGCTAAACCCAGATCCCTTGGCATGTAGGCAGGATAAGTGTATAAGCACCCTAGCATACCCAGAGAACAAAGAAGTACACAGTTACAGTTAAACACAACACATTTTACATAGACTAAATGGTTTTATATACATTATTATATATATTTTTGGCTTAATGAGCCACAGAAGGATGGATGTAAAGGAAAAGCCTGTGCATCCATCAAGACAGATGGGGCAATGGCTGGGCTTAGCCTTTATTATAAGAGTCTCATTGCTCTTACCTTCACACCTCCCCTTTAAAGCTGAGAGCTGTGGGGTGACAGCCCAACAGGGTTGAGCCCCAAGATCTAGGCCAAAATGTGACTCTTGCAGCCATACAGGGAGTGATCCTTCCCTCCCTCCCCTAAAAGTCCATAGTCCAAAGGGGTTACTGGTCATCCACATTTGGGCGGAGGGTCATTTTGTGAGTATGCCTCCAGCCACTTCCTCAGGGCCTAAAACAGTTAGAGAAAACACCGCTTACAATGTGAGTGGTCACCGGCAGCCAACAGGATCTTTGCTCAGACAAGTGAGCTGGTGGATGTTGAAGTCAAACTAATTGCTTGGGAAAGGCACACCTGCTGATTAACAGCATAGTACTAAAACTATATATTAACACTAAAAATTAATCTGATCTGAATCAATCTGGTATTAAGTAAACCCATCAGCATATTATGCTAACTGTTTTATTCCCTAATTAAGTGGCTGGAGGCGTCATCACAAAATGCGTAGGATTTCTTTTTTTTTACCTAACTGCCCAAGTGGCAACAGGACTTATCACTGCTATTGAAAGTTCTGTTGCTCCAAATACTGTATATTGGGAATGTATTTTAATTGATGCACTTTGGCTGTTACCACTGAGGTTGGGAAAATATTATCATCTCTACAGCTGGTGTGTGACCGGGAGTGAATATTTGGAACTTGAGTTGAGCCAAAAACTTTTGTCTAAACTTTGTCTAAACTTTACATTGGGAGTTGAAACATTTCCTCTAAATTAGGTTTTAGAGAGGATCTTTTAAGATATGATGATAATGCTAAATTCTCTCCCTCTCAGTAGGAAGACTTGAGCTGAGTGTCTAGAGGTATACAAAATACTAGATTTGTGGTCTTTATTGTATAGCCTCTGATACATATTGCTTATCTATCTAATGCTCTGTGGTAATGGTTCATTCAGCATCATTGTATCCACAATGTATACTATATGCAATTCAAGTATTGTGACCAGTGGTTGCAATAAGATAGTAAAATCCTAATTATTTTTCCAATATCATATGTGGTTTGTGCCTCACTTCAGAATACCCTGTTATCATCAGTATATACCTGCATTTGGTTTTTATTCATTTTGTTTACACACACACACATATATATATATATAGTTAAAAACAAATAGAACCATATTATATATTTTCTGAATTATGCAACTATCCAACATATGGGTAATATCAATTCATACATCAATGGATTTAAAAGAAAATAACTAAATTCATATAGAATTAGCATTTGTGAATAGGATATATAATTTGTCTTTATACAGTACATGCAGGATTTGTAATTCTTTTAAAGCTGCAGTTCAGTCAATATCATGCATGTGTGTTTTTTTTTTTAATAAATCAGTTCTGTAGTAAGAAAAAATACTTTTAGCATTTTCTGTTTTTAAAAAAACAAATTTGAAAGACCAATTTTCTTGTATTCTATTTTAACAGCATTTGCTAAGGCACTGCCCCTTCATGTCCTGTCACAAGCCCTGGCACACCCCTTTGTCAGCCCTGCCCTCCCTCTATCACATGTCAGTGCAGGAGTGCTCATGAATATTCATGAGCTTCCACTGAGAGACAGAAGCAGAAGAAAAACATATGCCAGCTCTAATTATGTCACCAAATTTCGCCTATCAATACATGGAGAACGAATTGACCGGCAGCTATACAGTTCTTCAGGTAATTAGAGATTGCACACATGAAACTATTGAAGTAAAAAAATAAATAAATAAATAAAAAAAGAATGAACTGCAGCTTTAAATGTGTGTTGGATCATGTTTTCAGATCATATTATGTTTTGTCTACGTTGTGATATATTTACATATATGATGTTGCTTTTTACCTAGGTTGAACCCTTTTGAGGGGTTAATGTTATCATACAGTATGTTGAATAGTTTTCTATTTAGACTGAATAGCAACACTATATGTATATATATTTTTTTATATATATATATATATATATATATATATATATATATATATGCAAATACAACTGTATGCTCATCTGCATGTCTAAGGCAGGTCTGCAACCCCGCCTTTCCCCATTATCACCCAGCATACAGCACTTCCACTGCAGCAAGGGATTCTGGGAAATGACATGCAAATGAGCACACATTATTTTTATATATATATATATATATATATGTTAAAAATGGTTATTGAGGCAAAAAGTGACACTGTGTGCTCATTTGAATGTCATTTCCCAGAATCCCTTGCTGCAGTGGAAGTGCTGTATGCTGGGTGATAATCGGGAAAGGCAGGGTTGCAGACCTGCCTAAGACATGCAGATGAGCACACAGCTATATTTGCATATTTGCTTTCCTGTGGAGGGTTTTTGTCACTTTTTTTACTCACCATAACTTAACTCAGTATTATGGTTTAGCCTATCCCATAACCTCTCTTGCATTCCCAGTAAAATCAACCCCACACTGATGAGACCCATAAAGGTCGAAACAGCTGTCTGTGGGTGGTTTTCTGGGTATGCACCTTAACCCTGGCTGTGCTCAAAGCTGTGACCATGCAGCAAGCTTAAGCCTATAGGGAACCATGTTAAAAATGGTTATTGAGGCAAAAAGTGACACTGTGTGCTCATTTGCATGTCATTTCCCAGAATCCCTTGCTGCAGTGGAAGTGCTGTATGCTGGGTGATAATGGGGAAAGGCAGGGTTGCAGACCTGCCTAAGACATGCAGATGAGCACACAGCTATATTTGCATATATATATATATAGATAGATCTATCATCTGGTGTTATACATCAGTTTGATTACGCACAGGGGTATGGATGGCGGTTGAGGGAGACACCTATTTATGAGACTTGATCTGATGAGGAAGATCACTCTTTGATAAAGTACTGCCAAGTACGAAACGCGTCAGAGGATTACCTTGTCCATGTGTTCTTGTGCGCTTGTGAAACATGTGTTTGTTAACTCTTGCTTTGGGAGCTCGCAATCTTTGTGTCTCCCACTATGTTATAGGATCCCGCGGGATGCTATACCATAGGCTCAATCGGATCCCACCGCTGCCACCAGAAAAAAGCCTGTCATGGGAGACCAGCACTTTTAACACCTTTATACCCAGGATCATATGATTAAGCAAAGCAAGGAGATAAAACAATGTTACACAATTACAATCAAAATACACTTACTGGGACAGGGCCAAACGAAATAAAATGTTCCCAAAACGAAATCTTGAAAAACAGAGTCTCTAGGAGCAATTTCCCAGGAGTGGGAGTTGCTCACAAAATGGCTTGAAAAGGTCAGTGGTCAGCAGCGCTACCTGCAACTGCTGTGTACTCTGACGGAGCTGCTTCGTTTGTTCTGCCACCGCTGTAATGGCATTTGGAATCTTTCCACCTATCCCAGAGTTGCCAATACTTTAGAAAACTGGCAGAGGGGGCTTCTCATTCTGCTAAGGGCATGCACCAACCTAGCACCTTTGCTTCTTAGCATATGAGAGCCAGCCCCTCTACCTGGCGACACTGAGTTTGGACTAGCCACTATTTGCTAAATTGCCTGAACTTTACACTAGGATGGGGGTACTTGAGGATCCCCTCCCAGACTAACACCTTGGGGGCAGTGAGCTCTTTCAACTCCGGACTTTTACAGACATCATTCACCAAGCCAGTGGGATGTCTTAGAAGTCCAGAGCTACACGTCCTCAGCTCATTTAGTGAGTCACTAGACGCATACCAACTGGAGGCTTCAATAAATGAGTAATTCCCGATCCATGCGGTCTGAATGAAAGCCCAAATGTGCCTAACATGTTTAATACACTATTTGAGAGGAACTTTCATTCATCAATTTTTACGCTATGATTGTTTTCCATGTTTCTCCCTGAACTACGCGCACAGCAAGTTTCAGCGCGCTAGGAGCTTTCTAACCAAATTTAGCAAACAGCCGCTTTTATTCCTCAAGCGCTGAATTTAAAAACATTTTTACTCTCGCCACCTAGTACCTGGTTGGAGATGCTCTGAACCCCTATACTGAGTTCTGGGGGTTTGGGCATGTACCAGGGGACCCTGGAATGTGATTTCCCCCTGCCCGGACTTACTGTTCTGGTCTGTGCTGAAGCAGGGAAATCTGGCAAACGGCTTCCTAGGGAGGATTTTGTCCGGTGGTCTGTGTCTTCATGTCTCCAGGGATCTGGTAGGATTCCGGGGTACATGTTTTGGGGTAACCAGCAAGTCTGGCCCCCTTCTACCCAAACACACCCTGACAACACTTTAGCGTAAAATCACCCCTGGAACTCATGCCTTGGGCCTCTCCGCTGATTAGCACTCATACTCCTGGAACAGTAAAACCCACACATACATCTTTATTGAAATACAGTGCACATGCCATAACTGGGTTGCAGAGCTGACACTTCAAACTCCCCAATATGGCTCAGGGGCACCCAGCCATGCATAATACCTTTATTATCGGCCTTGGTATCCAATCCCCATCACATGCAGCCTTTGTAGCCCCGGTGGCTACCGGTCTCCCTGATACAAGGCTTGCTTCTCTCCTCACCACCTGGGGAGAGGGGTCACCTTTAAGCAAAGGTTGCAGTTGATTGCAGTTTCTCAAGGTGTGCAGCCCCCAAGACCCCGGCGGAACCCTGACTAACCTCCCCTGCCAAAGGTGTCACACTTCAGCTTCAGCAAGTTTGTAGATGGCACGGACAAGATCAATTGATTCCTTAAAGTGTTTGAAGATAAATGTCTCCGGTTCCGTGTGTCACGGGAGACCAGGTACTTCCACATTTATACCGGGATCATATCACTGAGCAAAAGCCAATAAGTAAAATAAAGTGTGACTTATTCCGTAGAAAAGGTAAACACACATTGGATTATAATAGGTAGAAGAAAAATACACTTACTGGGGGTTTGGGTTTGAAAAACTAACTTTCCTGATTGAAACGAAGTCTTTAAATTGTCCGTTGGTTGACCGGGACTTAGCCTGAAAATCTCAAATCGGCATGGGCCTCCAGCAGCTCCCGCGCTTTCCACTCCAAATGGGGCTGAAAGTCTGACTTAGAAACTTTCTGCTTAAAGTCCTGTAGCTGTTTCCTTGCTGTCTCCGCAAGGTTTCTTTGGGTAATCTGTTAGGAATCTGTTAAAAATCTCTTATGAATCTGCTGTCTGGGCTGGCAACTAACTTTTATATAACATTTGCAAAGTCAGTCCCACAGCATTACTGCCAACCCACAAGCGTGGGCACTTTACTGCTAGCCATTCACATGTTTGCCAGCCTTGTGAAGACTAGCACCTGAGCTTTAGCATGGCAAAGGACCATGTGCAAAAACACCACCTTGCCTACTTGTCATGCAGAGCCCAGGGGCCTCTCAGTCTAGGGAGGTGACTTCTTGCCCAAATGGCCTGCAATCTGCCCAGGACAGGGAAACTTAACTCAGACACCTTGTATTGGTGGCTTTCACACCTCTGCCAGCATGTGTGTCTTTGATCTATGGACCCACATCAGACTTGATGGCTCCACACTCTAGTAGCCAGAAGCCCCCCTCTGAGTCTTGCAGGACAAGGACACAGCTTATGTTACAGTGAAAAAAGTATATAACATTTTAACTTTCCCCTTGAACTAGTAAATTATCCTTATCCTATGTTTATCTTTGAATCTGTTACCTTATTTTGTTTGAAGCAGGCAAGCTGCCCAACCCTAGTCAGGGAAAACCTTCTTTTTAATTATCGCTCAGTTGAGCAGGTTTTGTTTTGTATTTTCATGAACGTGTTGCAAAACAGGCAGGAACCTGGAAAAGGTGCATTGTTGTATGTCTCATCTATCTACTCACGCTAACAGACTGTGTTCTAGCGGTCCCGGACAGATGGTAGAGTCCAATGAGGAAGCTGTATGTCACAATATTTATATGTATATATATACGAACAATAGAGGACTGCGCTTGGGTAAGATATGCCAGCAAAAATTAGAAAAATAATAAAAAATAAAATTAAATAAAAACCTATATATCAAAGCATAAACTCTTACTGCATAATCAATGAAACCTAATTAATTGTGCATAGACAAATACACATGGTGTGCTGTGGACCCTCCTATAAACACACAATAAAAATAGTCCTATGGAGTCCAAAAATGTGTCCAATGTGGGGGAATAAAACAAAGCACTATCAGGAAACAGGCAGCTTCTTAACAAGGGCACAACGACCTCCCTCTCCACCTGCATAGAAAAAAAGAAGAAGAAAGCGCCGAATCCTAGTGCATTACTGTGCAAAAAATATATTTAATTCCCAAAAAAGGCTCATAAAATGAACTCACAAACATAGAATATATAAAAGCATGTTATGAGATAATACTCATGCTCCAAAGGATCAGGAAACGTCGCTTTTAGTCACGGAGCAGTACAGCAGACAAGCGGTGTTTCCTGATCCTTTGGCGCATGAGTATTATCTCATAACATGCTTTTATATATTCTATGTTTGTGAGTTCATTTTATGAGCCTTTTTTGGGACTTAAATATATTTTTTGCACAGTAATGCACTAGGATTCGGCGCTTTTTTCTTCTTTTTTTCTATGTATGTAAATATATATATATATATATATATATATATATACAGCTCAACCCCCTTATAACGCTGTGCTTGGGGTCCAAAAAATCAAATCGCATTATAAGCGGATCGCATTAGAAATAATGTACAATTGTATGCATTGTACAATAAAGTATTTAAGATACCAATAATCGTGTTGTAAACTATTCATAAATACGAAAATTGGGAGCCACGCTTGCATCGCGTTATAAGCGGGTTCGCGTTGTAACGGATCGCGTTATAACGAGGTTGAGCTGTATATGTATATACACTCTCTGAGGTTCCAGAAAACTTTTGACGTTAATAAAAAGTATTTTTATTTTTTATTTATGTATAGAGTAGCCCTGCCTTGCTGCTAACACTGATGGCTGGTTACTGAGAATCTTCTGTATCTACCTTTTCCACGCAGTGAGATTTTGACATTCCTGACAGCAGACATATGAATGAGCACCAGTGACTTGCTAACTGACAGATGAAAATAGAGACTCGTTTAATACCATTCCTATTAGTGCCGTTGAAGGCAAACACCTGCTTCCGTTGCCATGCCAAGGTGCTTATATGTCAATAGTTTTTCTCTCTCTTCTCTGTCCACATAGCGTATCCTGTAATGTAAATATCATTTTGAAACAGAAATGCTAATGTGAGTAAATAGATAAACAATAGCTCTGATGCGTCGGCTGTCAGAAATGTAATTACGCTGCAGCTAATACAACAAAAAGGAGATCAAACAGACATATGCGACGTGTACATTAACCCCTTTGATGCCAAAGGTGCAAGCAATGCATTGCAACATAATACGTTGCATGTCTCTCTGGCAGCGAGGGGATTCAGTCAAAATTAGAAGGTGCCAACTGTCTACATTTAGGGAAATGTTAAGTTTGCAGGTTAAAATCCATACTACCGTAAGTAGACATCATTGTCTATAATAAATGGTGTACTGTAGATATGGTTAGTGCTGTCTTTCCAGAAGCAGAAGCCAGAGGGATTATTGATTACCTCAAAAAAACTTAGAACTTCCAGCATCAAAAATTGCTTAACAAACACTTGTATAAGGTCTATCTCCTGAGAATAAAATAAGGATTTTGGGGGCATATGCTTGGAGTTCCGCAAGATATCTCTCATTAGTCGAGCTCAGAACCCAGAGGGAACACTTTACTTTAAGATAATAACTCACCCCATTTAGAGATCTTTCTAAACTGCATGGATATGAAATGGTAGGGATATAACAAAAGAAAAAAAGTACCACTTCCATATTCTTGGACACAGAAAATCAGTGTCGGTTTTGTCCTTAAAAACATAAACTTGGGGCGTGCCTTGGATGTTGACCTGAGCAGGTCTGCTGAGCTCTGCCAGGGCAGGAGATCTGTGGGGCTATCTGGCCCCCTAGGCACTTAGACACCAGCGGGGATGAGTGGCGGCACCCCACCCCCACCACCACCACCACCATCTGAGGGGTGAGGAAGAGGAACAAAGGCGGTCAGCGGCCGTCGGGAGGTCATCTTGTTTGTGCCACAAAGTCCTCCTGGAATACTGGGGATTCACCCCCCACCTGCTCAAAGTGGGCACTCCGCTGAGTGGAGGGGCAGTCCCTACTCCAGCCGGAGGTGCTGTTGGAAGACCGTGGAGGGGAAGTCTGACTGGCTGACTGGCCCGTGCTCATCAGCCCCAGACCCATGCCTTAAGATGGCTGCACAAGTGAGGAGTAAGTGAGCTCAGGAGAGATATGGCAGGCAATGGATGGGACAACTGCCTAAATTAGGTACTGTGGCCAGAGGGGAGCTACTACATGAGCCAACCAAAATAACTACTGTACATAGCTATACACTAACTGAATTAACTAAATTCGCCCAAAAGCTAAATTAAACAAAATGGACACGCAAGGCAGCAGCAGAACTGTAGAGAATGCCCGTTACAAAAATAAGGCTGCAGCAGCTGAAAGCACACTCCAGATGTTCTGGCGTCCGGAGGCAGGGCCCAAGCACTTGGGCGTTGTAGGCTCGCGAGCACCACCCGGCTCTCCGCAAGTCTCCTGGGCAGGGGAAAGAAAGGGAACCCGAAATGCCTGAAGACCAGGTAGAATATGCCACAAAAGCAGACCTGACGAATTTAGCGACAAAAGAAGATATACAAAGGATGCTGACAGACCAGATGCTAATGCTTAAAACCGAACTTTGAGATTAAAAAGGACATTACTTCTTTGGGAGACAGGGTGGATGAGTTGGAAAAAGAAGCCGGTACGGTCACGACAGTTCAGGAGTATGTAACTCATAAAGTACAGGCGCAGGAAGAGACTATGCAAAATATACTCCTGCATATGGAGAACCTGGATAATAGATGGAGACATTCTAACATAAGAATTAGGGGTATACCCGAAAAGGTAGAATTCCAAGAGCTTGTCCCATACCTACAAAAGCTATTGTCCCATGTGACTGATGAATCGCAGGAACGATCTGGAAGATGGACAGGGCACACATAGCGCTTAGACCCAGACCATCATATCCCCCGAGAGACACTGTTATTAAAATGCAAGACTTTACTGACAAGGAGGTCATTATGCAAAGGGCTAGAGGTATTAACAATATAGAGTATGAGGGGGCAAAGATCCAGCTGTATAACAAACTCTCCACGTTAACCCTGCAGCACCGTCGAAAATTTATGGAAATTACTATGCACCTTCAAAAATCCAACGTGAGATACAAATGAGGATTTCCTACCAAACTGATTGTTATACAAAAAAGGGAAAGTTTACGTCCTCATACAGAGAAAACCCCACAATTTTTTTTTAAAGAATTAATATTCAAGGACCCAAAACAAGTAAAGAATCGCAGGACTCCACGATGCCAAGAACCACCCGATTCCACCCAGAGCGGAGAGGACAACAATGGGTTGACGTGGGCAGTAAGGAGAACAGAAATACCAACGATAACAGCAGCCAGCAGAACAGGGGCAGGACAAAACAGAGATCACAGAGTGAACTATTATAATTATACACAAGATTATCAATATAACGGAGAATATTGACGATGTACTTTTATGTCCGACCGTTAGACTGTCAGATTAGAGGTCTGAACTATGCAACGCTGTGGATATATGCTGATTTGACTATAACTCACAAACTAGATGCCTTTCTAAGAGGAAAAGACAAATTGTAATAGTATCTGACAGTTCAAAGGTTTAGAAAGGGTTCTTCGGATTAGAGATAATGAAGGGATGATGATTTTGTCTAGATCAGTGTGTGAAGATGTCTATGGTAGTGCTGTGATTTTATATCGGACGTATTATAGATAATACATTGAGGTTTCAATGTTGCCTTAACATTAAGTTTGAGGGATAAGCTAGAAAATTATGTATATGTACTAGAAAAGGCTAAGAAAAATTAAGTACCATAACCGCAATGAAAAAAGAGAGTAGATAGAAGATTGATTTCGCTCCCCCCCCCCTCCCGTCCGCCCCCACCCCCACACCTGTGGACCAGGGATGGAAGGACCGCCCAGGCCTGCACACTCGCCTACCCTCCTGTTGCCCATCTCTGTTTCTGGACTTGGAGAGTCCTGTTTGGGAGCTGCATTATTTCCAAGGAGTGTAATTATATATTTATCTATATGTAGCCAGGGTCCCTCTGGTCCCCCTGTCTGCAGGTTTCTTTCCCCCTTGCGTGTGTGCTGCTGCGGGGGCGAGCACGTTCCCGGGGGCTCACGGTGGCAGCTGCGGCAGGACGCCGCCATGTTTAATGTGTTCGCGCATGTGCGGAGGCTTGCGCGTAAGCAGAGCAATCGCGGCGGCCATGTTGAGGTTGGGGCGGGAGTTCGCGCCTGTGCCGTGCAATGCACAGAGGTTGGCAAGCATAGAGGTGGCCATTACATGTGTGCTAGAGCTCTTGGAAGTTGGGCATGCTCAGTTAGCAGCGGCGGCGGCCATTAGATTAGATTAGCGCGCACGAGGCCCCAATGTTAAAGAGAGCCACCAAGGACCACCAAGAGCCACCTCTGGGGACTGCACTTTCACCCTGGTCACAGGCAGCCAGACAGCCAATAAGGCTGACAGATTGGGGAAGGTAGTGTACACCGCTGCAGTGCTCTGCTGTACTAGGCCCCAGACACCCCAGGCCAAGGTAGGCCCCACTCCCCACTAGGTTAGTGGGTAAATTCATAGGGAAGGCCCCTTAGGTAGGGACCCTGCCCTTATCTGAGTCTTGTCAGTGACACAGCTGCAGTGCTGTGTGCTCTGACAAGAAGAGACAATGTGGCTTGCAGTGCAGCCACATCAGTTAGTTTGGCAGTTTCAGGAAAGGCCCCTTTCAGTGCAAAGGGGGGTTTGCTTTCTATAGTACCCAGTTCTATGTGATATCACCGGTGCCAGTTGCACTCAGTGATCGCGGCCTGCGTCTGGGCTCAGACAGGCTCTACAGCAAGAGACATTCTGTGGGTGCGACGCTCCACGAGGGAGACACCTCACGCGGAGGCGGATTCCTGTTCCTGCGTCAGTCCCTTTTTGAAGAGCTTTACACCCGGGCACGGATGCGTGCCCGGGCAGGTATCTATAAGTGCACCAACTTTACCAACAGTCACTCACTTGGGGTATTGTGGGACATTTGAGACAATTGATATAACGTGTGGGGTACAAAGCCCTACGTGGTGACCGGGTAGTTGTGCCTATTAGTGTTATAGAGGGACACTGTCAATGTCATATTGTTGAAGTATGTTATGTTGTGTTATTTGCCATATAGTAAACCCTTTTAGCCATAACCTTTGTTGTGGGCTGGTTACTTTATGGATGTTCCTATGTGAGGGCCACTCTACACTCCTAGAATCTCACATAGGTGGAGGCGCTGACAAGAAACGTTCCAGAGATTCAACCCAGGCTCTCACTAGCAGAGGCTCAGACCTCCTGTGGGCCTGACAGGTATAACGCACCACACCTGGTAACATATAGGTTCCCCCTCACATACACTCTATATGCGATTGGGTGGGGGAATACCCGTTACATATATATCACCAAACACCCTAAGTGTTATAAACACATTGGGGCCTATGCAGAAAGCTCCGGAGAAAAAAAATCACGGTGCCTTTTAAATCTCCATTTTTTCAAGCGTTGCTCTCACGGTATGAAGAAAGCCCTGAATACCTGTGATAGCAACATGAGCTAAAATGGTGACTATCCGGTGGCGTGATGCTCGACGCTCAGAAAATGAGGAAATGGCGTGGCGTATAAACCACATTTTTTTTTCATTATGCGAGAATCTTGCAAGACAAGCAATTTGTCGAGCGTCCTATTTAAATGGTGTATTTCTTTTAATCTTTCTCTGTGTTGTTGTGAGTGAGTGGGAGACAGACAGAGCTAGACGTTTAGAGGATTTGTGATTGATAGCATTTGTGAGATTTTTTGATAGTGTTGTCTTCTGTTTTTTCTTTGTTTAACAAATTTTTGTGTTGTGTGTCATTTCATTTATTTCTTTGTTATTTGTGAGTGGTTGAGGTATGGAGAGGAGGAGTGGGAGTAGGCGTGTGAGTGCACATGTGAGTCAGGAGAGTGATGGTGGGGTGACTGGTGGTGTGGTGAGTGTTGGTGGTGTGGAGAGTGGTGTTGGTGTGTTGACTGGTGGTGGGGTGAGTGGTGGTGGTGAGGTGAGTGGTGGTGGTGGGGTGACTGATGGTGGTGGGGTGACTTGTGGTGGTGGGTTGAGAGCCAGGATCCTGCAGTCTCTTCCATTGGAAGAAGGCGAGGCAGTCGGCAGCAGCAGAGTTCAGTCATTGCATCTGGGCATAAAAAATGTATTCAAAAAACAAGAAATTTACGATTCAACGATGAAGAAAACAGAGTTCTTGTTACCTGAAATTGACACAGTAGAACAGAAGCACAGTACTGTACACGTTACAATTCATTCATTTACTTGCATTTCATTGCACACAAAGAAACCGAATCCATGAAATTCAAACAAAGCAACCGTGATAAACACGTGCGCCTGGGGCGATTGGCGGCGGCGTACAGCAGCGCACACGAAAACGGCTCCGTGATTTCTTCGAATAACGGCCGCTGCATCTGTATATATTTAATTGTTTAAATATGTACACATGTTATCACTCAGTGTAGTCAAACCGGCTAACAATAGATTAATGTAACAATTGTATGCAAATATGATATATCCAGATAAACATAATTTGCTAAATATGTATAACAAATTGTTTCTGCTTCCTGTGCCCAACATACAGTACTCTCTGCCAAACAGCATATCCAAACAATGTTACAAGCGTCCACACAGTTTTAATAATGTTAAATATATTATAAGATATGTCCATGATCTATTTATTTTTTTGGTATATGTAAAGGAAGGACATCATCAACGGTCAAAAGGGAATTGTGGGAACACATTCGAGTGTCTGTGTCACGGGAGACCAGGATTATTAACACCTTTTTATACCGGGATCATTGATTGAGCAAAGCAAGGTGGGAAAATACATTTTCATTTATTTCAGGAAAAGGCATACACAAAATGTAACACAATTTACAGGGTTAACACATTTACTGGGAACGGGGCAAATACACAAATCTATCCTTAAAACGAAATTCACAAAAATGACCTCTGTAGGAGCCCATTTCCTTGACCGGTAGGTACTCACGAAACTCACCACCAGCGCCTACCTAGTATGTATGTATATTTTTATAGCGCCAATTAGATATGCAGCGCATTAACATTTTTACAAACATTACAGTACAATTACAATAGAGAGAATATAGTACAGTTGGGAAAAGTACATCTAGACATAAATGTAGCATTGGGAGAAAGGAGTCCTTGCCCCAAAGAGCTTATAGATGAATCAATTCTGTTTTGTTAAAAATTGCATTATTAATTCAAGGACATACCAAAACCTGCAACTAACTTTATTGTGATTGAATAGCATGCAACTAGTCTTAAGACAGGTATCCTCCTATTTCTCTCTCTTCCAATTTACTTACTGTATCTACAATAATACTATGAGTTGACCTTATCTTTTGAAAGTTTTTGCCTTATGAGGGTTTGACAGCTTACCGTAAGTCCAGTTATCCAAATACAACAAAAGAACACACCATATCTGCTCCATATTTTCCTCAAAGACTGATCTTTAGTAAGGTAAACAAAATATACTTCCAGTGCTGATCAATAATATTGGTTTCCCAAAAAAGGTCCACTTCTGAACCTACAATGACAGTACGGTATATATCCTCTTGGTCACACTTTAAAGCGAATTTGAGCCAAATAGTTCCCCTGGTGAATGAAGCTCTGATGGAAATATTCAACTTACCCATTTCACATGGACCATACAGTGTTTCACATTTACTCATAAGCACTAAAATATTCTCAAGAAAACATGGCTCAGACCCTGCAGCTCCTGATTGAACACTTTTAACTGTTAGAGCTTTTTGACCATCTGCAATGCTTTTAACAAAGTTCCCACAGACAATGGGAGACAGCTATAGTAAATAATTTGCAGTGACGCATTGTGGCATACATAATTTGTCGCATATCAAAGAAGCACGTCACTCAAACGTGCTTAGCATGTGAAACTGCTGTGCATTACAAAAAGAATATTTGTCAAGGCATTATTCTGAAACCTATGTTTATTGACAATTATAAAACCTGTATTATATTTGAAGGTGATCCACCCAAAGTGAGAATAGTATATACAGCAACCGAAAGCAGTATGGAGTATGAGACAGAAAAGAGGCAAGGAATGTTTATTAAGTGTGGGGCGGATAAGCCTGAAGGGATTCTGCATAGTTTTTCTGCTTCACCCATTAAAGTAGACCATTGCAAGAATCCTTCAAATTGAGAGTGGTTATATCTTTTGTTCAAACATAGTTATTCTTGTTTTCTCTGGCACTGTAAGAGATTTCTGTGTCTTTTTTTCCTCTTCATAAACAGTTGCTTGTAAAGTCTGACCAATCTCCACGCCTCTTTATTTCTACATTCCACTTGCAAAGCATCATATCACACACAAGGTAAGAACACTATCCCGCTTTATTTACCTTTGTAAACTTTGTGATCAAACATTCAGTGATTCTTCTTAAAACAGGAAAATAACCTAAATTCTCATCTACAGATAATATTAATTGAGCATTTTTTATATTCTTATGTAGAAACTATGCTTTATTTTGCTGCCTTTTGGTGGAATTATTATGGACAGTACATGCTGTGAGTATATCTCTTTCTAGGGGTTATTTATTTGCCATCACAGGAAATCTTAGGCAGTATTATGCACTGTGCATTCTTTCAGATCAAAACCTTTGTCGTTAAGTAGTACGATTTTTAAACAAAAACTGGATTGTTCATAAAAAGTTATGGCATGTCATTATTAAATGTCTAAAGCAGTGGGACCGAAAATGAATTATGAGTGGGATGTTAAAATATGAACTGCCTTTAAAAAGTATTATAGTGCACACTGCACCACAGTTTGTATAAATATCAAGCTGTCCATTCTATAGAGTGTTTAACACTTATGAATTTTAAGCTACTTAAAGGTTGTTCTGCACATTCCAAAAATATACCGTATTTCACCTGTTTGGTGAGGCATATCTAAGCCTAGGGAGGATGTCATGGGAGACCAGGTTTATTAACACCTTTTTATACTGGAATCATTGATTGAGCAAAGCAAAGAGGTAAACTAAATTGTAATTTATTTCAGGAAAAGACACATACAATGTAACACAATTTACAGGGTTAACACACTTACTGGGAACGGGGCTAACGAATACATCTATCCTCTAAACTAAATTCACAAAAATGACCTCTGTAGGAGCCCTTTTCCTTGACCGGTAGGTCCTCACCAAAGTCCTGGAACTGATTTCGGCATGCAATGCCAGCCGCGACCGCTACGTTCTCAGAAAGCAGGACTTAGAAACTTTTCTGAGTTGAAAATCCTTGAAGCCGGCTCACATCTATTCAGTACAGAGCATCTTTGAATTTGCCGCTGTTGGTTTGGTGCTTGGAATCTGCTCTTCTCATTGGCTGCAAGGCTCCTTATGGGTTTCAGTGTCCCATTCACAAACCTCTACAGCCTATCAGAGCGTGGGAATTCTCCTGCCAGACAATCACCGATTTGCCGGTATTGTAAAGCCTGGTGGGCACCTTTTCTCAGTCTGTCAAGGGGCATGCGCCAACCTGGCACCTCTGCCTCTTTGCTTACTGAGCCCACCCGCTGTCCAGGCTCCACAGAGTCTGGGTACTGGCAAATCGTGACCAGATAGACCTATGTTAGCCCAGGATGTGGGTACTCGAGCACAAATGCAGTACCCTTCCGGTTCACCTTGGCATTCCTGAGGCTTTCAAGTCAGGGCACCGCACAGACCCATAGGCACCAAGCTTGGTAGACATCTGGTCTCTTGGAATCCATGACTTGGAAATTCCACAGTTCATTCACAGGTTATCAGCATATATACCTATTAAATATAACTCTTTAATAAAATATACTGTGTCCTGTACTTTTGTGTGATAAAGATGTGTAAGTCCCTGTTCAGGTGTCAGGGATGGAGTGAGGGTATATATTACCTACACTCACTATCCTCATTCTCGACACTCTCTACAAATAACTTTTAAACCTTTTACACACAAGCAATCACTGTCAGCTTTATCATATAGCTGGAGCATCCCCTGAACCTCAATTCCAGGGTCAGGGTACCTGGGAATGTATCAAGGCACCCCTCCTTATACTAGGGATGCCTCTTTATACTGGGGATCCCCTATATGGTTGCAGGTACACATTAACCCCTTCATGCCCGTTTACCTTGTCTGGATGATGCTGCAGCAGGAATCCTGGCGGTGAGTCGTAAGAACGGAGGACGACTAGTGCCATCTTGTGAGAGGCTACCTACCTGAAGGAAGGCCAGACAATCCAGGAAACACCGATCGGGACATCAGAGAGTGTGGTGATGCAGATCTCCCCCGCTTGATCCTAGTGCCTGATAACACATGTCACAGTACATGGAACGCTTGTTATGCTTTATTTGATGTGCGCAGATTTATATCCCTTTTATTATATATTGATTTTTTTACATACTTCACCATGTGCGTTATGCGCAGTTTTTTCTGTCTTTTATTTGATCTCTGGACCTGGTACTCCGCCTTTTCCCGCTGACCAAATGCTATTCACTCTTCCGGGCATCCTATGGAAGCTTTGAACTCTGATGTCTAGCAGACTTACCAGCACCTGTGGGTTAGCTCGGGCTGACTGTTTGGACATCGGTTCCGAATGTAAAAAGCACGTCACATTACATTAAAGTATATTTTCATACCCTTCTGAGTCTTGGGGGAGTGGGAACAGAAAAGGAAAATGTTGTAGTTTTATTTCTATCTGCCTTATCCCCCACACACTTTCCCTTGGACTCAGTTTGGACCCTCAAAGTCCCCTCTAAACGTATACGGTTGGGGCATCCACAAACCCTATACTGGTTGTAGGTCACTGTGATGGTGAGAGGGTAACCAGGCCCACTAATAAAGGTTAAGTCCGTTTGGTTACCTCTGATCCATGTATTGGGTTTCGGGAGTGTCAGCTCTTGAGCCCAGTGATTGTAAATGCATTGTGTAAAATGATGCGACAAATCATTTTTGTGTTTTTACATTTCCAGGAGTGCTTGCTGGGCTATGAGTTTCAAGGGGTTTTTTTACGGAGAAAGTCTAGCTAGCCGGGTTCCAGAGTTGCTGAAGACCCTCAAAATGTACCCGGGAATCAGGTTGGATTCTCAGATACATTGAGACACATTGCTCCGGCGAAATCTCCCCTTGAAAACGAATTCCCTGCTTCAGCACAGACCAGAATGGTAAATGGGGCATAGGGATGTGTGGTAGCTCTAGAACGGTAAAGGGGTCCCTAGTTTAAGAGGGGATGCCTAGTTATGCCCAGGTCACCCAGAACCCGGTTTAGGGGTTCTGTGGGGTGCCTCAACCATACATAAGGTTGCGAGAATTTTAAAGTCTAAGTCCAGTGTTGTGTGTGGGGAATATGGCTAGTAGGAATAAAGTGCAACTTCATATTCTATTCCCCATAACCCATAATTAAAGTGTATATATGCTTGCGCACGGTATTATGAGCTGGGTCTTTCCAGATTGATGTTCTAGTTGAGCCACTGGGCTACCAGTTTGGTGCCACTCTGTTCACCCAGACATCAGACATGAAAGCCTTGGAGGATGCCAGAGGTGTGAAGAGCATTTGGGCAGGAGGTTTAGGCTGAGCTCCCACGTCCTAGGATGAATGGCATGTCCTCGGGCTACCATGCCTTCCAAGACTGAGTGGAGCCTAAACCAGTGGGTGGCTTCTGAATACCAAGTGGCTGAGGTGTCAGGTTGATGCATGCCCTTGGTAGATTCTGAAGTCCCGCTTGCCCGGTTTCAGTAGACTGGCATCGCTCTGATTGGCTGGTATGAAATTTTCCACGCTCGGATTGGCTGTAATGGTTCATGAATGAACTTTGAAATACTATAAGAAACCCTCAGCCAATCCGGAGAGGAGATTCTAAGCGCCAGAACAGCAGCGGGAAATTTGAAACGACCAAAAGTTGCTCTTGGAGAAATAGCAGCGAGACGGCTTCAGAAATTTCAAGGCATAACATTTTCTAAGTTCCAGTTTTTGGGGCCAAGTTCTGAGAATTGAACGTAGCGGTCGTGGCTAGGATTGCAAGCGAAAATAGTTCCAGGACGTTTGGGACTAACTCCCAATCAAGGGATTTCAGCACCCCCGGAAGAAAGAGAGCGGTGGCATCAAAAACTTCAAGCCGATTTGAGTTCCTAAACATTTAGGAATAAGTCCCGGTCAACTAAAAACATTGTTTCTTTGCTCCTATTAACCAGGAAAGGTTAGATCTTTGCCCCAGGTGCCCAGGAAGTGTGCCATTCTCATGTATTTTGTGTCTCCCAGTGTGTTAGCCTATTTTAAGTGAATTTGTTTTACCAACTTGTTTTGCTCAGTGTTATGATCCCAGTATAAAAGGTGTAAATGCCTGGTCTCCTGTGACAGTCACCTTGGCACTAGCTGGGGTACCCCCCTTAACCTAGGGATCCCCTCAGCTACAGGAATACATGTTTTATCCCTGTGCCTCTTTCACCTTTCTGGGCTGTGCTGAAGCAGGGTACCCTAGTGGTGAGTCGCGCTTGAGTTTTCAAGGGGAGATATTGCCAGGACAATGTGCCTACATGTATCCGAGAATCAGGCATGATTCCCAAGTACATTTATGGGGGAACCGACAACTCCGGCCCCCAACCTCCTAGGCACATTCTGTCAACAGTTCCTCCGCAAAAAAAACCTTTGAAACTCATACCATAGCAATCTCTGCTTGATTGCATGCCCGGAAAGGGAAAAAACACAAAAAATACTTTTATTACATGCAGGATAACACAGTGATACTATGTTACTGGATCCAAGAGCTGTCTCTCTGGGACCCTTATACACGGATCAAGGGTAACCAAAACGGACTTGACCTCTGGTTAACCCCTCCTGTCACACCCACTGCTTACCAGCTGCCCTGGAGGATTGAGGGGGCCTGTTAGAGGCCTGTGGAGGGGTCCTGCCTAGCTGCCTGGTGAAATGTGCCCACGGAGGTGCCTGTCAGGGGAACCTCCCTTCTACCAGTCTACAGTACACTGCCTGGACAGGTACTTCCAAGGACACCTTCCAGCAGGCCACCTCTGCCGATCAGGCCAGATTAACTTTGCCGGCAGGGGACCTAGGCCCCTTTGCTCACCGTGCCTGGACAAGAGTCCCAGTTGTCCCACCCTCTCGGCGGCCCTGGATCCATATGCTGGCATGATATCCATCAATAGAAACACAAAAGCTTGCTGCCCACCTAAGTATTTTGTGCATTTTCCTACAAAATATGCATATACCGTTTCCTCCATTTAGATCACTGTTTACTAAACTTAGAAAATAAGTACAATATAACATTGGTGAAAATATGTGGCAAATAGTAACCACTTTCCAGCAATGCGTTGCTGGTCCCTCTGCAAGAAAGAGGTTAAATGCGTTGGTCTGTAATAAGAACCATCATCAGGAATCTAAATAAGTTTTATACTTGTGCAACTACATTCAGTATGTTTGATATAGTATTCAGTGGAAGTGTCTGAATTTCTGTATGCTCTTGTGAACTGGCTGTGCCTTATCAGTAATGTAAGAGGCTGTAGGGCTGATCTGTACTGGAGACTGCAGCAGATGTGAGGAACAAAGGGCTATCTGATGAATCAATTCACAAAGTAGGAATCTGGTGAGAGGCTTAACAGATGGGAGATTCCTCAGTGATAAGCAGGAGTGTGCCCAAAAAATATAGACAACAAGGAATGTGCATAATACAGTAGATGCAGATGTTTCACTGGCATCAAAGTACACGCAGAAAAATATATATTGAGCATTCATTTTGCTTTTCCCGTGGGAATAATTAAATAAATAAATTATACCAAAGATTTTATGCTTGGGAAGCTCGCTTTATGTTCTGTGAAGCACAATTTCTTCCCTACTGTCTACTTAACAAGATCTTGACACAAACCATTGTGAAAGTAAAAAAAAAAGCAGGCCACAAGATGCTTGTAAGTGCCCTAAGCAGCTTTTTATAGCAAAAATGTGCTTCCATGTGGCACACATTACTGTACAAAAAAAATCTGAAGCAATTTATTATAGACACATAAATAAATAAAAAAGCAGATGTAAAATCCCCAGTCAAACAAATAATTTAGGAGCAACAATTTGTTAGGTATATATATACACATATACATATATACACATACACACACACACACACACACACACATATATATATATATATATATATATATATATATACATATACATATATACACATATACACTGTATATACATATATATATATATATATATACACACAAACGCATTTTTTTTCGTGCAAGCTTGCAAAAAAGATCCTTTTTGAAAGAACTTGAAAATTGTAAGCACACGTGAATTAAATAACAGACCTTTTCACAATGCTGTATGATCTTTAACATTGTTATTGTTGCTGCAAAGCAACCTAGAGTTGTATGAACTGGATTGAATTATATTATTACTACAAATGTTTAACAGCTTGGAATTTGGGTAGCATCCCATAGTCTCTCTTTGAGGACACTAAGGCCCAGATCCATAAAACTCTTTGAACTCAGGGCTCATAACGTACTGTTATAAAAAATCAGTAATGGACGGTATAGAGGCAGCCGTCGGTATTCGATCACATCACGTTCAAAACTCACGGCTAATTCGCCAACAACTCAGCCGGCTGGTCCACAGCAGACTAATGGCCCAATCGGATTAACACAGCGGGGGTTCCTGCTGTGTGAATCCTACCCGGTTCCACCTGTCTGTAAGAGACGCGCAGTAAGAGATAGGCTGAATCAGTCACTCTACCTGATTTCAGGTCCAGGGACCCCCTGCTTCCCGAGTTACAGGCCCCGTTATGGGGTGCCGGTATCCCTGCGGCCATGTTTAAATTCTCCCGCGTCACGGTCCACGTGATCGGGGGATTTAAACCAAGCAGAGGTACACCCTATAACGGTGCCTCTAACTCAGGAAGCAGGGTGTCCACAGACTTGAAATCAATGCGGTTCATCTCTGGAGACCCCCTGCTACAATACTGTATTCAAATAAAATAAAAGCCACGCTATCGCTTGCTAGAGGCGTGCCGGTTGAGTGACTGATTCAGTCTCTCTCTGACTGCACGTCTCTTACAGACAGGTGGAACCCGGTATTATTCACAAAGCGCGAGTCCCATTCAAACGCAGGGACCCCCCGCTGTATTAATCCGATGACCCATTAAATCTGCTGCGGACCATCTCGAAGGATTTTTGATGGGAATCTCGCAGGTTTTCCTGAGATGTGGTCGTATACCGGCGGCTGCCTCTGTATGCTCCCTGAATTTAACGTGAAAGTTAATTATATGCAAAAGCAATAGCAGTTAGTTATCCCATTAGCATAGGTTTAACGGCATGTTAGTTTAGCATTGCCTCGAGTTACTGCAGCTTGTAATAATATGGCTCAGAGAGAGAGTCCTATTTTACTAGAGTCCCGTGTAATATACAGTATATACCTCCCCAATTTAAATAATTTAAATATACTTTTCATATCCATATTAGCAACTGTGACTCTAGTAAAATAGGACTCTTCTCTCTCTTTTTCTTTTCTCAATCCCCCATATTTGAGGGTCAGGCAGGAGCTAATGCCACATTTAGGTATTACCTAACTAACATCTCATTAACTCCTTGCATTAACTATAATGGAGCATTGTAGATAGACTTTGTTAAAGTGAACACCTCTTTCACATATCATTAGCATTAATGTCCATTATAGTTAACACAAGGCTCCTTACAGCTGAAAACAACATTTAACACTGCTCTAGTGAGCTCTAAAGAAATGCATTAGCTCTTAACGAGGCATCCCCACATATATTGTATACTGTACTAATACAGTGGTAAGAATCAGCACACCCAAGAGTGCTAGCAAGGTAATGATAAGGTACAGGGAACCCCGGGAAACCCCTAAATCCCTTGATATATACGGACAAAATATAGAAGAAGGGAACCCGCACACCCAAAAATAGAAACAAAGAGGGTATTTAAATCCAAAGGATATTTTACTGAGATAAAGTATAAGACATCATACAAAGTGAATACAAATATACAGATAAGTGAGCTCAAAGACACAAATAAGGCTAAGAAAAGGACAAAATTAAATGCAAGAAATGCTTAGCTTAGCTCACTATAATGGCTATAGGACTAGTATAGGAAAGGGCAAAAAATGAAATAGGTGGGTCACACTTGGATAGCCAAAAAAATGGAAGAAATAAAGAATAAAAGAATTGGAGGGAAAGGAATAAAAAACAAAAAATGGGGAGAGGGGCAGCATTTCTGACAGACCTCTTCCTGAACAGGATATTCTCCTTTGCTGATACTACTGCACTTTTGCTTGAACACTGGCATCTGGTAACATTTGTTTGGGTGGATTCACACAGGCAGGGCCGTCAACAGGGGGGAGAGCCGGCACAGGTGTCCTGGGCCCGGTGACTGCGGGGGCCGGGCCGGCACTGCAATTTGGGCCCGATCTCGATCCTCTCGCCACCTGGTCCTGGTCCCTAGCTGCAGGCCTCCCTCACTGACTGTCCAATGGCGAGCTTGGACTGAATATTGGACGTCCGGTGTGCGCCAGAATCTTGGAAAGGGACAGAGTGAGGGAGGCCTGCAGCTGGGGAACAGCCAGGGCCCAACGGCAAGAGGAATAGCAGCCGGGCCAGGGAATGAGCGGGAAGTTGAGTGAGCGTGGGGTAATTGATGGGGGAGATAGTGAGAGGAGAGGGGTGAGTGAGGAAAAGAGGGAGTGACATGGAAGGGAGAGAAATACATGGGAAGAGGGGGGAAATCGACGGGGCTCGTAAAGTGTGAAATGGGGGGGCTCGCACGACCGCAGACGTGGGTGAGGCTCCGGTCGTAACTCTAGTCCTGGGCCCTGCATAATCTGTCTGCGGTCCTGCACACAGGCAATCTATGTGGCTTAGAACCGCTGAGAACGGGCCTGAAGACAAGACTATTCCCGTAACGTTGCCCCCCTTTACCATATATTTATCTTTTGTGATTTATCCACCCCCTTTTAACATCCCTTCCCTCTCTCCGTTTTTTGTTTTTTATTCCTTGCCATCCGTGATGGAGTGGCTAAAAGGTTAAAACTCTCTCACCTGAGCAGACCAGGAAAAACCACACCCTCGCTTGTAGGTCTGTGAGCTAATTGGAAAGGAAAGATTTAAGGGGGCAGAGAGCAGATTTCTTCCTCTCTCTCATTTTTGCTCTCAAATCTGAGGGAACAGATTGCAGAGAGCCTGTGAGGGGGAGAGCCTGAACTCCTTTAGAGATTCCAGTGATTAAGGACTGTCCTGTTATTTTTCAGACTTATGCTGTTTACTTTAAAGACTATTCTGTTTTGTTACCTGATTACTGCAACCTGCAACCCCTGACAAGGGGAATAAAGGACTTTCATTACAAGCAAGTGGTGTGTGAGCTCCTGTCTGATCATACCTACAAGGCCGCTCACAGGGTGTCAGAAGAGGGATAGCCCTTCCTCTGGTCAATATAAAGAACACACCTGAAGTCACCAAAATGAAGATGGAAAAATTGATACAGTATCTGGCGGAAAACCAGGCCGGACAACAGCAGTGAGAGACGGAAAACTGGGCGGCACAACAACAGCAATTACAGCTACTGCTGCAACAAAAGGCTGCACAAGAGCAGCGAGAGATTGAAAATCGGGCTGAACAACAACCACAATTACAGCTAATGCTGCAAAAACAGGAGGCTGCACAGCAACAGCAATTACAGCTACTGCTGCAACAACAGGCTGCACAACAACAGCAACAAGTCTGCACAGCAACAGCAATTACAGATATTGTTGCAACAACAGACCACCCAACAGCAGCAACAACAGGCTGCCCAACAGCAACGAGAGGCTTAAAACCAGGCCTCCCAGCAGCTGTTTTTCTACAGCTAACAGCTTACCAGACACAGGCTCAACAGCAGCTGGTACAACAGATTGCAGCTGCAACTAACGCTGAGGCCCCAAGTCCCACTTCCCGCAACACGGGCACTGGAGATCAGAGACCTGCTGTTAGGCTGCTGAAAATGGGATGGGACCTGATAATCAGACGGAGTCCTCCCTCATCACGTTTGAGCGAGTTGCAATTTTTTCACAGTAGCCCAAGGAGGATTGGACCGCCTATCTGGCCCTGCAATTAATGGGAGAAGCAAAGGCGGCATATCACGCACTTGACAATACTGCAGAACTCGACTACGCCCAAGCCAAGTCAGCAATCCAGAACTGAATGGGGATAACAGAGGATACCTATCGGCAATGCTCCCAAGAAGAGCGGTATTCCCCAGGTATGCAACCCCAAGTCCTAGCCCAATGTGTATGAGACTACTGCTGGTGCTGGCTAAAAACAGAGATCCGCAGCACCATCGAGTTTGCAGAGTGAGTCGCCATAGAACAGTTTTTTACGGGTTTTCCCTTAGGTGGAAGCGAGTGGGTTTGTCGGCATTCGTCCAAGACCCTCCTTGAAGCCTCAAGACTAATGGAGAACTTTTTGGCAGCAGAACAGTCCTGTGCACATGGTCAGAGGGGGGGAAGAGGGGTGGCCATTAAAAAAAAACCAGTACATTGGGAAAAGGCAATTTTTCTTCACCGGGCAGAGGCTCAGGGGCCAAATGGAGGGCTCCGGTTGCTTTCAATATGGGACTTAGTACGCACCAACCAGGCCCGACTAGGGGGGTGTCCCATGGGGGCCTACAGGAGACTCCGGAAGCTAGTCGGTGTCCGCCACAGATCCCATAGTGTGTTTTTCCTGTGGTGACATGTCTCGACATTGTCCCTACATGAACTGTAACTATGCTCATGTCTTCTTGACACTGGGCGAGGTGATAGACCCTACCAGAACTAAATTCCTTATATCTTTGAAAGTAGAAGGAATTAAGGTGGAGGGTTTAGTGGATTCTGACTGACACCTCAGCCTCGTGTGAACCAACAGGTAGCATGCACCATACTGGAGAGGTAGATTTAATATCTTTTTTTTATGTTAGAGGGTTTTTAATTCCAGTTTTTAATTCCAGTTTTTATCTTAATGTATTTATTAGGTAAGAGGTTGTTCATTTAATCATATGTAGTTTAGGTTCTGTATTATGTAGATAAGTATATGATTTATGATGTTTTATAGTATGTTACTGTTTAATAAGTTTTGTCTGTGAGTTATAGTACACTGATAGCTCTCAGTGCTAGTTAGTAGTTTGAACATATGGATATGCATGTCCCTAATTTACTGAGCCAGTATACGTATAGATATAGAGATATGTTATTATTTAGGTTTTTGTATTGGCTATGTTATTTATTTATTTATTGTACATGGAGGTTTTCTCTAGTCCTCAGTATATTGATTGTATGTAATTATGTACCAGCTAGCATTTTGTAGTATTCTTTCGCCAGTAGAAGGAGGCAGCAAGCCTTAAAATGAACCATAGAGACACACAGTATATAAGGAAGCACGTCACCATAACAAGCCACACCCCTAATGAAGAGGCCACGCCTCGAAACATGTAGGGTGACGTGTATGGTGCAAGGAGGATCGTGACTGTGAGAGTACTGCAGTGCTGAACTTCGTGAGGGAGAAGACAGGGAGCGGGCTGACTTTGTTAGACCGGGCTGTGGTGAGATCATCCCTGAAGTGGCGTGCTGTTGCGACACCCTACGGAGGAGGGGGAGCTTGAGGAGATCACGTGGTGACGCAGTCTGAAGCCGTCACGTGACACGGAAGGGCACTCCAACCCCTGGGGGGGCGGAAGCAGGCAGTGGACGCGCTGTAGCAGCTGGCATAGTATCCCCACGCAAACGAAAAAAGGAAGGAAAAAACGGAGCACTAAATCCAAAATTGGTTGAACCAAAATAAGATACAAGGATGCGTTCCCGTAATAAAAATAGCTTATTTAATGAATGAGCAAAAAACAACCACACCAACGCGTTTCGGACAAACAAAGGACTTTTGTTTGTCCGAAACGCGTTGGTGTGGTTGTTTTTTGCTCATTCATTAAATAAGCTATTTTTATTACGGGAACGCATCCTTGTATCTTATTTTGGTTCAACCAATTTTGGATTTAGTGCTCCGTTTTTTCCTTCCTTTTTTCGTCTATTGTATCCATCCACAGACGGAGGCACAATTAACCCCTGGACTACTGGCTACATCTGGACTTGCTGTCAATCGTGGATCACCATCCCAATGTGAGTCTATTCCAGTTTGTCCATTATATTGGATTTCAGTTATAACAATTTGATGTTTACAATACTGGTCACCAGCAGGTGTTAACATTACTGTATCCTTACCTCAGTGCTACGTGGGATCACAGTTTACCAGTCTACATCTTTTGGAATCATTTGTTATCTTCACTTATTGGGTTAATTCCGTTTTTCAATATTCATTTTGTTTTTTTGCTGTTTTCCATTGAGCACCATACAACATATTTTTCATATATATCCCCACGCAAAGACAACCCTGCACAACTCCAGCACGCATCTGTGGATTACCACATACTGCCTAAACTGACCGGATGTTTGTGAGTGTATTGTTGATTGATTTTTTTTCTGTGATTTTAACCTAGTAAAACTTTATTTGCACCAGGAAGTGTGCGCTTTCTTTACTTCTCATCCTTAGCATGCACCATACACCTGGTAACAGGGGGATCTCCCATCGGGTGGGGGAAACACCATTACATTTGGAGTTGCTGCTGAGATCTGCAGCAACAGGACAGGCTTTCTGCGACGCAAAGCTGGAAGTTTATAGATACGCTTCCAGAATGAGTGCTATTAAGAGAGGGAGGCTAGGTCTAGTGTCAAGTGAACTGCAGCCTTCGCTGATCCACAGGGCGAGCTGTGTGTGATAAGGATGCTATTGCTGTTCGAAGTCACCCTGCGGCCTGATGCGTAGGACATCAGGAGGGGATCTAGTTGCCAGGGGCCAGGAACACCTGAAGGAGACAAGGGGTCAGGGCCAGACAGGGTGGCGTGTAAGGTACTGATGGGGTGGTGTCTTAGGCTGCGCTTATAGTGCAGGCGATGGTGACGTGACATCACGACAAAACAAATGTATTACCGCCGTCGCGTGCGCTTATAGTAAGCGCGACGCATCGAAGCGACGGGAGGGACGTGGCGGTGCAAAATTTGGAAGCCGGTCAAATTTGATTTTTCAGAGACTGTAACCACATGTGATAGCCCTTGAACCAATCAATGGTCAGGTCGCTTGCGATGTCGCTGCAAAGCGAAATACAACTTTCGCGGGTGGCGACGGGTGACATCATCCGTCGCAACGCTGCCTTAGGGGGAGTGCCTGCCGTATTCAGGTGCCTATACTTCTCTGCTTGAAGAACCACCACAGTATCACAAGCCGTTGACACACAGTAAGCCACAGAGTGCTCATAATGAACTGTGACCAAGTGCAGCGTATCAGAGGGAGCTTTGCTAGCCTGGGGTATACCTACGCTTGGTAGACAGTAAAACCATGTGCTGTAAAGGATAACAGAGAATGGATTCTAGACGGAATCGTGTGGGGCACATGGTCCTGTATGTTAGTGCACTTAAAATGGTAGTTCTCCTGCCGGAGAACGCACCCCGTGAAGTTCGGTATTCAAGATGGCATCTCCCGCCAAGACTGGAGACTACGTGTGCATCGTGCAGAAAAGTTGCATGCTCAATTGTTGCAATGTTCTGAAAGGGTCTGGCGCGAAAGCCAGAACCGCACCCAAGTGATGTGACTGGCTCAGAGAGGATTCTGAGTCACACCCTGTCCCAGTACGCACCTACTCTGAACTCCACCAGAGGGAGGGGGCACTGTGACAGCCAATGCCGAAACAACCATCTCAACTAAAGGAGGAGCCGGATTTTGCCGACCACACCCTCAGTTCTTTGTATCCTGCAGAGAGAAAGGAGCTACCTTATCCATTCTCCTACCTCACGTAATCAGCCAAAGCAACAGATGGCAAGCTGTGATTTCTCCCACTTCCATCTGCCAGGACTCCTCCTGGTAATGAAGGTAGAAAGGACACGTTACCTGAAGTGCCTTTGATCCAAGTGTGATTTCCCGGGCGGGGATCTTGCCTGGGCCACCACGTGTCCATGATGCAGAGCACACTACTTAATGCTACCAATGCTGGTGAGGCCTACGGCCTTTGCTACCAAATACGCAGCTGACCCCAAGACATGGGCGGTCGATGATGATACAACAACTTCCTCAGCCATGGAGGTTTCCGAGGGCCCGTGTGCCCCCGCAGATGCTCCAGGGGGTCCGTGTACCCCAGTGGTTGAAGCGATTCTCGAGATGGTTCCAGACCCGGTCTCAGAGATGGTGCCAGAGACGGTCCGTGAGCCAGAATCGACGAAGGACGAGCAACTGGGTAAGGTGACTGCCTGGGGTGAGGAGGAGCTACAGTCAGTTGTGCCACAGGAGCTAGAACGCTGCCTGTTGATTGCTGTAGACCAGTGGCGCGCAAACTGGGGCGCGCGCCCCCAGGGTGGGGGGGCAAGAGATTTTGCTGGGGGTTGCGAGCCGTTGCAGAGGCTCGCACTCTTCCCCACAGCATTTAAATGAAATCCCGGGAGATCGCGTGAGGCCTCTGCAACACTTTACTTACCCAGATTCAGACGCTCTGTGGCAACGCGGCATCAAATGTCGCCGCAGGGTCATGTGACGTGACGTCACACACGTTAAATGACGCTGCGAGTCATGTGATGTCACTAAGGTAGGGACGGGGGGCGTGGGCAGCACAGCAGGGAAGACAGGGTGGCGCATCACGGTTTGCGCTCCCCTGCCGTTGATGACAGTGCCATGCTCCGCTGCCTATCCCCCATGGAGGTGTCCCTACCCTCAGTGAACCAGAGCAGCGGTCGGGTGTCTGTGGTGCTCCGCCAGCCAGCGTGTACCCTTACAGATCCCGCTAAAGTTGACAACAGTCCAGTCCCGATGACAGCAACGTGCGGCCTGAGCAGCAGAGGAGCATCCCATGGGTGGCGGTTCCCAGCGGCCTGGTCGGTGAACCAGCATCCCGATCAGCGAGTCTTATGGTTCCAGCAAGTCACGGAGCGGTGAGAGTCCACCTCCTTACTCCCAGCAGGAACCGATGGAGACTTCCGGCGAGAAGGTACAAGGAGACAGCGATCCCTACACTGAGGATGACGACAACACACCAAAGCAAAGACCGGATGTCGACGTACTTCCGGTGCGGGACATCGACCTCTATCAGGATCCCGCGAGACTGGAATCTGATGATGTTGACAGAGAGGCGACCGCCAGGGCGGACGAGGAATAGCCGATTCCCGCTCCGGTGAGTACCGCTTCAACTAGTACTGGCGTAGCTCACTTTATGCACCATGTACGAGCCCACCTGGAACGCAGAAAATCTGTGACTCCGGTGATCACTAAGACACTTACCCTCGAACAAATGTCCAAATACCAGGACCATGTAATGGGCCAGAAACCCCAGCCAGTTGCGGAACCCCATATTGTGAGCATATCTCTGGTATCCAGTCAGGGTGAGACTCAGACCAAGGACTCTGACCGAGACTTGACCAACTCTATAGCCCCTGACCCTCCTGGTACTACCCCTCATGTATTTGCAAGACCTTCCTTTTCCAAGAACGCTAAAAGGCTGGCCGAAGCCTTCTGAAACCAGCAGTTCCTTCTCAGGACTGGCGGGATTGGGACTTTGGGGATGGGTCTGATGATGAAGATATTGTGGACAGTGTCACTTCTGGGGGTAGTAAATATGCAATGTCAGTGAGGTCGGACACTTCAGGGTTTTTATCGAAAACCACATCAGGTTCTGGGTCCACAAGGCAGCCCCAGTAAAATCACTACCATGGTGGGACCCAAGGTTCCAGGGATATGTTCCCTACATGCACCGCACCAGACTTCTGTTACAGATAGGAGACATAATGAATCACTGGTGGGCGGAGGGAGAAATCAGTCCCGAGGAAATGGCTGAGGCTTTAAGGCGCAGGGAGCATGAGATATGCTTAGGGATTGTTCAACCCAATGGTGTGATCTTATGGTACTGTGACCCACTTGTGCAGGAACCCTTGTTCTGGGTACAGCCAGGCCGAAGGCCGTAAACTTACAAAGATAAGTAGGGCTGAGCGACATGTGGTAAAACGATATAGGCAGTCACATGGGTTCGAGTATCCCTACGTGCCCGAACTTACAATGAGGGAGGTAGAAGAAAACCAGGAACAATGGCTGAACGATGTCATTAGGGCCTACATAAAAGCACACAGTAAGAGTATTTTCTACCACTTGGAAGAGCAGGTGGCATACCTTGTAGGGGTGTGGAAGGTAGGCAGATCCATTTATATAGATAGAGTAGAATACATTTCAGAATGACATCCAAAGAGGGTATTCTCAGTCACTGTACCAGACAGTACTGGAGCATTGGTTCATAAGCCAGACCCACAGCATTACTACTAGTTAGTAAATTAGGTTCTCCTTGTTGGGAGGCACCTGGGTCTGTTCTATTGTGTTATATGCCTCTGTTTTCATATAATGCTGTGCTGTGTTTTGCAGGAAAATGTATCTGTCATCTACAATGGTATACTTATCAACTGTGTATCATGTGATACTACTACTGCTGATAAACACTGTTTTTATGTTGTTTTATACAGGTTACCTGGCAAGGGATGGTACACTAAATTTCGGCTCCAAGTGGGGAACATTGGATTCCACCAGAGGGAGAGTGTAGTCATGGCTGGTTCCTGGCTACCATTCTGCCCTCACAGGCATGTAAGTCCTCGTAAGAGCAGGCTGTGCCAGTACCAATCATGGGTTTTCCCCACACAGGCAGTCCCTTGAGTGACAGGGGAGGAGTGACTAGGTCTTTGTTCTACCCAATCCTGGGTTCAGACCTGGTACCTTCCCCCTACTGTACTTAAGGGTAGTGCAATCCTAAATTCTTTAGTGTGTCTCTACCTTGAGAGAGACAAGGTATCACACTGGCCTGTTGAGCACTGGCAGGGTCTGGTCCTCTTCCCTAAGGGGAGAGTGAGTGATCACCTATTCTCCTGGTCCTGCTAGAGGGCTGGGGAAGAGACTGTGGTAGGCAGAGAACTGCTGTGTTGCTGTGAAGTGTACAGGAATAAAACTGGTTCCAGTTGAATATACCTCCTGCCTGGTGTGTGATCTTACTGGGGGGAAAGGTAAACATTTATACCGTAGGAGATCGCCTCCAAACATCTGGAGCTTATGTCAGGTGGAGGCGCTGTGTACCATGGAGTAAATGTCGGATATATACCCCAGAAGCCTGTCCTGTAGTCCCCACAACAGGTAGCATGCGCCACACTGACACAGGGCTCACTCTGTGAGCTAAGATGGCTTTACTTACCTTCCCTGCCCTATATCCAGTCCTTCCGACGGAATCGTATTCTGCATAATCACAGACGGCGAAGCTTGGATGTTGACAAAGGGCTAATATTGTGGGGTAAGACGGCATTCCTTACCCTTATATATCCCTTATCCAGTCCCTCAAGCGGAATCTCCTCAGGTGTCCTTACAGGAGATTAGTGGATCAATCATTGTCTCCTGGACGCACTGGTTTTCCTGATTAACTATCATTAACCTCCCCCCGACTCGAGTGAAGTGCCTTACAGTACATTCAACGTACTCCTGAGTGCAGGACAGCTTCTTCTTTTTTTTTTATCTATCATGCACCATACACCTGATAACAGGGGGATCTCCCCTTGGGTGGGGGAAACACCGTTACATATTTATATATATAAAAAATGAAATGTAGCGAACAATCAAAAATCACAATAAAATATATTGCGGGTGGAAAACGTGGATACTAAACTAGAAAAATAAACTAAATAGTCTTTCCCTATTTACTGCTACTGCTTGAAGTCTAGGACCCTATACTGGATCCTCACAGAAAGAAAATTAATGTTCAAGAAATGACCTACAGTAAGTGCACATGGTGAGGGAAAACAAACCCATCATGGTGTAGTATATCACACTGGTAAAGGGAGACTGCTGCATTATTATTAAACTGACAGATCATCCACTTGAGTTTTATGCATGATATAGTGCTTGTGCTGTAAATGCTTCCCCGCTACTTCGGTTATACTGTATGGAGCATTTGTGTTCTTGGTGATAGTCTGGAAGTCCAGGGAATTAACCCTGCATGTATAGCTGGAACAGCTGTACCTAACTCACTTATGGGTGTGTGGGATACTACAACATGTAAATAATCATATAGAATACATCACAATAAACTTTTATATCAATTATTAAAATACAGAATGTATTTACGCAATGCAAGAAAAAATATATAATGCTAGTAATTACGTAAACATGTATATACTGTGAGACCTCCAAAGCACAAATGTTATATTATATGTAAGGCTAATTAGCCACATGTGCCCAGGAGGAAACACATCCAGACATGTAATTGTTTAATTTATATAAAAGTGTATTCTGATGTATTTTATATGATTATTTCCATGCTTTAGTATCCCAACCTCCCATAAATAATATAGGTACAACTTAATTGATCATATAGGGAGGGATAGAGGATGATGACATCACCCCAGAAGAAGCTGTTTAAGCTAAATGCATACATTAATTTCCTGGACTTCCAGATTATCTCCAAAATCACAGATGATCTATATACAGTAATCGAACGAGCGGCAACACACACATCACAAGCACTGACTAGAATTTCCAACTCCAGAGGAGTATTACGAATGAAACTCAAATGGATAATCTGTGAGTTTAACACTAATACAGCAACAGTCTCCTTTTACCAATGTGAAATACTAAACCACAATGATTTATTTTTTTCACCACATGTGTACGTTTAGGTAATTTCTCGAACATATCTGTACAGTATATACATTTCTGAGTATATACACAAAAAAAGAGCACTCTATTGCTGCTTTAAATATACGTGCATTAAAGCTGCAGACCAAGCAATATCCTACATGTTTTTTTTGTTTTTTTTAATAAATCAGTTCTATACTATGAGAAAATACTTGTAGCATTTTTTTAAATAACTCAGAATTACACTTTTTATGCATTATAATGTAACAAGCATCTTTGTTTCTATAGCAACAAGTTACAAAGTCACATCCCCTTCCGCTTCTGAAACAGGCTCTGCACACCCCTTTTTGAGCCCTGCCCTCTCTCTAGCAGTGCACCTTTTGTATCTAGTGACTGCTTCATGCTTTGACAATACTGAAATGTTCTTTTGTCATTCCAATATAGCATAGCCTGCCGGCCGCTATGTCTTTTCCTGAGCCCTACCACTGTAATCCCTGTTAAGTGCAGGCAGTGGATGGGATAATTCGTGCCTAAGGCCTTGTGTGCTTTTACAGACTTGGATAAGTATCCAAGGGCGGGCCTTAGCACCAGCCAGAGAGTGCCAACCTGAAGGGGTGGGTACTGATTGGCCCTCACACTGGATGTGAGGGCCTATCAGTATCCAGATCTGGCTTGTTATGAGTCAATATTACAGCCACTCCCAAAGGATATATATATTGGCACTTTCCCAAATAGTGGAGTGAGGAACATCTGCCCTCCATCTCACAAGGAGATGTGAGGAGAGGTCCAACAGGCCTGACCTGGGCCTAAAGCCTGAGTCAGGGCACAGCTTGATGGGAAGGATGTAATGGTTCTGTAATAAGATCTACATGCAATAAAGACCAAGAAAATACAAAGCAGTGTGGTTTATTGTCTGCCCAAAAGAAGAAGGGTACAAGGGCTACACCAATAAAGCTTATTTGATTTGATTTGATTGACTGCCTGATCACATGATCTTCCCCACAGAACTTGGCATCTTTTGACAACTCTTCTGCTGCACTGACAACCTTTTAGTGAACCCCTGAGCTGAATCTTCGCCGATTCATCGACAAGTTAGCTAATTACTTATCATTGTGTGAATTGTATTGATGCACATATTAAAGGGGGAAAAAATGTTAAACGTCAGCTTGGACTGCTGCTTTAAGTTCTACTAATGCTAAAAATAGAAATAACCTTACTATATTTACTATGCACTACAGTACATCCTGTCAGTTCAATGTTTGGTCTTAATTGAATTTCTGATGGAATCTCTCTTTCAGCAGGGAAAGGGATGAAGCCATGTTTCACTCAAAAAATAAATAAATCCTTCAATCAATTTCTACTATGTCTTAAACACATTTCCTTGTTATACTGAGTATATTTCTGTATGCATTTTGTGAATTATTTAATACTATTTTTCTGCACTGTGAAACAATTTTCCACTCTGTAATTCTCCCTGAACATTTTGCAACTCTTCTAAATAAATCTGATGATGCTGATTTATTTTATACCCAGTTAAATTTTCCACAGACACAAATATTTCAGAATATATCTTATTTAATGTTTTTATAAATAAACACATTGCTACCATTAATAATCTTGTTTTAGCCCTCTCTCATTTTGACATTGTCATGCAGAATACTTGGAATGTGGTAACATAGTTCCAATCCAGGAGTGGCTACATCACATGTACAGATGTGGTTGCCTGTGCTCTCCGGATAGCCTTAGGAAAATCTGTGGCTATCTTACAGAAACGCTGCAACTTTTCGGTGATATTTCTGCAGCCAGACTAATGGCCCATCGGATTAAACAGCGGGGGTCCCTGCAGTCCCATTCAAAAGCATGGCACTCCCACTATGTTAATTAGATGGGCCATTAGTCTGGCTCAGAAATATCACGGAAATGTTGCAGCGTTTCTGTGAGATAGTCACAGATTTTCTGGCCTAGACAGAGAGCACAGGCGATCACATCTGTACTTTACAGTATATATTTGGCACAGTACATTGCTGAAAATTGCTGGTTTTGGGATCCTGTTAACTTGAAACCCTTATTTGATAAATGCTAAATAATTGTTGTAGTCAATAGTCAAAATGTGATGGTAGGAGAGTACGACTAAATTTAACTACCAGTTGAGGGGCCTATTCACTAAACTTCAATAAAATCACTGCCAAATCAAATGTTTTGGCATGACCTTAACTCACGGTCTGACATTTGTGTTATCACGGTATTCAGAAAGAGTCAGAAAGAATTACCGCAAGTCACAAACCGTGAGGTAGGAAAATGCCAATACCGCTCAGGATAGCAGTGTCCTTATCTCAGCCTTTTTCTAAATTCTACTGCTGCGATCTTCCCTCAGTCTGTAAGAGCTGAACAGAGAGAGCTGCGTCTCCCTGCACAGCTCTTACAGGCGATCGCACTGTTTTAATTAAAATTTTAATAACACAGTATTGTAACAGGGTGTCTCCGGAGAAAATGCCGCATTTATTTCATGGAACAGGGACCCCCTGCTCACCGAATTACAGGTCCCGGTATGGGGTGCTGGTATCTCATGTGCGTTTAAATGTCCCGGTAATGTGGCGCGGAGATTTAAACAGTGCAGGGAGATACCGGCACCCCATACCGGGGGCCTGTAAATCGGAAAGCAGGGGGTCCCCGGACGTGAACTTAATGCGGTTCTGCTCCGGAGACCCCCTGCTTAAATAATAATAAAATAAAAACAGCTTCATAACCTTAGCGGCAAGCCGTTAAGGCAATGAAGGGGTTAAATCCAAGTACCCGGTTTAAAGGAGGTAGAGGGGTGAGTGAAGGGGGTAGTTACCCCAGGGTGGGTGGTTAGGCCTACCGGGAAGGCGGTGGGTGGAGTTAACCCCTTCACTACCATAGCGGTGGTAGCCGCTGTGGTAATGAAGGGGTTTACCCCTCCCGCTACCCACCTGAGATTGGGGGTGTACCATTTCACACTCAAATGTGATGTCACAGGCCTTATATAAGGCCTGTCCCATCTCATTTGAAGCCAAGAAGCCGACGGGGCAACATCTCCACCCCTTTTGGATTATACAGCAGAGAAGAAAGAAGGAAAGAAAGAAGGAAAGAAAAGAAAGAAGAAAATAACTTACCGGAGCCGTCTCTTCAATAAACATATGATCATGGACTTCTTTGCATCGCCTGTTTGAGGAGCATTGAATCGTGGGTCAAGAGATGGTGACGGAATAGGATTCGGAGGGTGAAGACAGCAAAGGTAAAAAAACACATTGATTGTATGTTATTTAACTGTGTGTTTTTTTTAGGTTGCCCATTGACTGCTGGGGAAGTATAATATTTTCATATTATTAACATAGTATAACTATAACCAAGCAGTTGTCTTTTCTGTAAGCTATCAGAAAAGCCATGCTTAATATTACAGCTATATTATGGGTAGCAGGGAAATAGTGTATATGTGATGTAAGGTTTTTTCTTTAAACTTCTCTTCACCTCTCTAATGTGCTGAATGTGTCCTTTTCTCTCCTAGGTGGGCCCCTCAAGTTCTTATCTGTTAATTCTCTCTTGGTAGCGTTAGGCAAGATATATACAGCTGTTAGCCTTGAAAGGGGGGAGGAAGATGAGGTGGCCGGGCATCATAAGTATTTCTTTTTGTTTAGTCTGCTAAAATATATAGCAAATGTATAACTAGTGACGACATCATATAAGATAAGAAATGAGACGCCAAATGAAATAAATAAATATACTGATATATGAAATTATACATGCCCCCTCCCCTCCCCACCCCCCACCCCCCATTTTGGGGGTATAAGTTAGATTGCTTAGGACTATTATTTTTAGTGCCTTTGTGTTAGTCAGGCAGCAATGTTTGATTCGTATTAAATGCACTCTTGCATACAGCTGTTTGCAATAAAGGTTCTCTAAACAAATTGCTTACTAAAAGATACATGTGGGACTGAGTTTTTCCACGACACTGCCAATGTGTTTATCTATGCCCCTTTCTGGGTATAGATAAGCAAGGTGACACTCAATGCATTTTTTGTTATGGTTTTTTATTTTTTATTTTTTAAGTTGCCCACTCATTGTCAGTGTGGCAATCCATTCCCATAGTGGGGCATGGTTTACCACAGTCACAATCAATGTCTTTATTGAAAAATGCTTGTTTTTATTTAAATATCAGGTGTTTTATTTTTTAGCTTGCCCATTCATTGCCATAGTTGCAATCCATGCCCATATTAGGGGGCATGGTTTACCACTGTTACAATCAATGGATGGAGGGGGTGGGGGATAGATGTCCTGAAAATGGTGGTTAAGCCTCCCGGGTAGGTAGCGGGGGAGGGGGGTTAACCCTTTCATTACTATAATGGTTACTAACCGCTAAGGTGATTAAGAGCGGAAAAGGGAACAGACAAGCACAGCCTGTATAAGTATAATGCACCCCATCTATCCACATTTAAGACCCACCTTAAGACACACTTGCTTAAAGAAGCATATGAGTAGCTCCATGGATAATACTAGACACATGATACATAAAGCATGGCCCCCTGCAGACGCACTTACATGAATGTCCTCCTACTGTCTATGTACGTTCTTCCTATCTACCAATTAGATTGTAAGCTCCTCAGAGCAGGGACTCCTCTTCCAAAATGTTACTTTTATGACTGAAGCTCTTATTCCCATGACCTGTTATTTGTTTTATTTGTTATTTATATGATTGTCACGTGTATTACTACTGTGAAGCACTATGTACATTAATGGCGCTATATAAATAAAGACATACATACATACTGTGGCAGGACAGCCTCACGGCAGGGACAGTAAGACACTACAACACGATGTGAAGGTTCATTGTAATACAGTAGTTTTATTATCCACCCGGCAAGTGAATATCAAGGGTACTGTCCCTTTACAGTAAGTAACATATAAAACATAAAAATAAATTCCTATTCCCATTAGGGAAACGTACTCACTTTACTGTCTGTGACCCTTTCGAACAGGGCTGCCAGCTAATCTGGTTCTCTGCCCAAAACCTATTATCTTGTGTAAATAAAGTCTTAATTTTTGCATAGTCTTATTTATGGCTTATCTGTTTGCAGGGGATTCCTATCCCAGGGTCTCCGTGTCGCTTCTTCAGTCCTTCAGGAACGCCGGTTCCAGGAAGCAGGCTGTCCAGTCCATGGTGATCTTTTATCCTGGGTTGGGGTCCCAGCTGGTCCCAACAGCCGAGCTTCTTGCAGGGCTAGGGTACCACTGCTGCCAGGGTTCTACCTAGCTGGGGAGAAGCCTCTCTACCCTCCTGGGGAAAAGCTAACTCTCTTAAAAATTCAGTCTCTCAGGAGTGCTGTCTTAATTGGTGCCAGGTGCAGCAAGCTCACAGAGAGAAACTTAACCTCCTGCATACTTTAACCTATCCACTCTGCTAGCTCTATTGTCCACAAGGACAGTGACGCTGTCACAACACATACACAGAAAAAAAAAGAAATATCACTCACTTACATGTGAGTAAACACTGACGGATGATGTGTAGCGCGGGCACAAGAACTTCAGTGTCAGGGAGATCTCACTGGCGTTCCAAAGAATTCCGCGAGGCTGTTCCTAGACGCGGGTTTGTGTTGTGAGGGGCTGAATAGAATGTGAAATCTTTTTTATGGGGGTTGAGTGTCCTCCAAACATCAACTAGTTGGAGTTCTTTCATAAATTTCGCAAAGATTTTGGGGGATTTCTCAAATTCATCCCATTCTGTGCGAGTCCTGTCCTGTCTCATCTAAAGTCCATAGCTGTATTGAAGTCCCCACCTAGAATAATTAAACCCTTCGCAACCATCATTATTGCATTGAATATGTTTTCATAGAAGGAAGATCTTGACATATTTGGGGCGTAAACATTGATCAACATAATTTGTACACACGCTAACACACCTACCAGACAGAGAGATCTTATCTTTCTTCAGTGTCTCAAGCTGAAAGGGTACATATGGGTGTAGCGCTGCTTCCCCTACCTCCTCTAGCTCCCCAAAACGAGAATACAGGAACATATTAGGTTGATCAAGAAAAGGGACTTATTACATCCTGCCTCCAAACATTTTTGTGAGTGTAAAGAAGGAGGCACTGCGAACTTCAGTTTTATGGGAATTGATCGAATGATATTGAAAGAAGGAGGAGGGGATATTACTAATATCTTAGACCGCAGGGAGGCACAGTGGGTTTTCTTATTGAGGACTCGGGCCCCAGAGGGCATTAATATCGAATAGAATCTGGGACACTTTTTAAGATGAACTGGTGCCATTAAGATATATCTCGCTGCCCCTCATCAATCTCTTTTCCCTTTCCTCTTCCTTTTTTTCCCCTCCTCTCCTCCATCCTTCCCTCTTTTTCCTTTTAGATTTACATCGCAAAAGTGTTCGATTTAGGATCTATTAATATATATATTTCTTATCAGAATTTATTATTCTCAAAGTCATAGTATAAAAATGTTTGATTTAGGATTCTTTCAGATCTCTCTATTTCATGGATATACACCATTTATACATTTAAGGTATCTTATAGGAATATACTAGATCAAATTTGGACCCTTTGCATGTACCCTGTGTCTATATTACTGTACTTGTATTTTGTTTTTCGTTTCTTCTCATGCAATTACCTCGGGTCCATAAGTGTATGATGAACCATACATGACACTCCCTAAAGGGTGAAAAGGTTATGGACTACCGAGGTTTATGATAAATAAAATAACGTAAATATGTTGGATATGATGACTCTTGCCAAATTATTCGGAAGGCAGAACCTCTCGATGTTCTGTTTGAGAGTTTTTTTCTCATATATATGCTGTTGTGACTTGACAATCATTCTGTAGGCATATATGCAGCTACCAATAGAGGAATGATCTATTTTGACTAGAGGATTAATTTACATAAAGGTAGCTAATTCTGACCTTTAGCATAAATAGATAAAGTAGTTAACAAAAGTAGATTCAGTATAGAATTTTTTTCAATTTTTATTGGAAAATAATTTCTATTAGAAAATATTAAAAAAATATTTCATTAGAGTATGTTATACTTAATTCATATGTAATATTTTGTAAGTATAACTACTTGATTTTTTTCCATCTGTGTATGTGCATTTTGCTGTTGAGGTTGTTTTTCATTTCGAACATGGTTACATTTACTGTACTTATTATTGCTCAATTTTATAATATTGGTCAATTTGGTTCATTAGAATTAGGACTGATATCATTTATGAGAGCTAATAAAAACTTCAGAAGGTTTAATGGTATTCTTATGGTTTAGTGAAGTTATCATTTTAAAGCATTAACTGTCTGTGTCCTAGGAGGTATAGTTAAGTTCATAGAACCTGTTTTGTTTAATTTTTGTCTGAGTCATGTATTTCCATATAGGTGTTTGTTAGTAAAGTTTTTTAATTTTATTGCAACTTGTTTTCTGCCTTTGGATGTCATACCCAGAGACAGAATTTATTTGTTTAATGGCCGTTTCCATGGGAACGAGTGACATCACAGGATGTGGGGCCCGCTCGGGCATGCTCACAGAGCCCTCTTGACTCAACAGAGGGCAGATTATGGACTTTCTGTTCGCCCTTAGATGATTCAGACTTGTGAGCGTGCTCAGGTGTGCATTATGTCATCGCGCATGCACCGGACTCTCTGACGTCGCTGCGGTTTGGAACCAAATGGACGATTTGAATATCTATTTAAAGGGTTCTATGTATATGTTGTGGTAACTACTTGATAAAGTGCTTTACGCACGAAACGCGTAGGAGGGTGTTCTACCTCTGTTTTTTTAAATTATGGACCAATAAATTATTAATTTTTACCTATTCCATTTTTGTGACCCACTCTATTGGCTGTGCCCCAAAAACTCAATTTTTTGTTCATCTTGTTGCAAACATTTGGCTGCACGCTTCCAGAGGTACAGGACAGGGGTACAATATCATGTGAGTACATTGTCATATATCACTAAGTGTATCAAATATACTAATACTTTAAGGCTCCAGGAACTATCCTAATGAGGTTTCGACGAATGGGCAACAACCCACTAGTCCTAACCTTCAGGGAAAAATGTGTCTCTTAGGACTTTATATCTGATTGAGAATCACTGTTATTAATTGTAGTTCACTTGCCCCTAGCACTGTGCCTCTGTTCATTTAATCGCATTTCATATATAATCTGCCTCAGACCCTGCGCGGGAGCACTTATATCACTAATTTGTTTATGTAGAAGAGTCACTCCGCGCTGGTGCTGTCTGTATATTAGGTCCCTCTTGCTGCCGTCTGACTAAGGGACTCCACACCCCCTACAAACGAACGAAGTACTACGTGCGAAACGCGTAGAGGTCACGTGAGACTGTTCCCGTGGAGTTTTTCTGGTGGAGGCTGTGCAGGATCCTTTCGTGTCTCCCTGCTGCCTGGTATGTTATTGGTTCGGGTCCGGACCCCTTCTTGTAGCTGCTCAGTGTAGATGCGTCATTGTCCTGTTCTCCTCCCAGCCATTTTATTCAGTTTTTAACGATATTGGTGTGTTATTATTGTAATTTGTTTTACCTTGGTCTATATTCTGGGGTTACTAATAAATGAGATTGTGTCCCTTAGTGTGCCTATCTGCCTATTTTTTTTCACTAATTTGTTTACTTGGACTTTAATTGTGATGGTTGCCCGTGCTTAATCATGGATCGAATTATTTTTTGATATTTTGAAATTGTTCCCTGTGCACATATTCCTGCTTTACAAGGGCAATTTTTTGGAGATTTATTTTTCATAAGCTAAACCAATTGTGGTACACGAACATTCCATACTTGAAAATGGAGAACGCAGGCAGTTCACAGGACTCAAGTCCTCCAGCAGCTTATGCCTTTAATTGTCGTGATGATACTTCCAGAAAGAAAATAGACCTTAAAGTAGTCGACAACATTATAGATGTAGAGTCAAATGATGTATCAGACCTGAAGATTCATTTTCAGAAATTAGAGAAATTATTAATTCTGCACACCAGGGTCTGGTGGGACGCAGTGGCCCTAGAAAACTACATACAAGTAAAGAGGATCCCAAGGGGCCCTGCTAATCAAGAAGTCACCAACGTTTGGTTTCTAGCATAAAGAGTAGAAGAACAATGCATTACTGTACTTAACACCTGTTCGTTTAAATGTATTGAATTCATTTATCAGGAAAAAATTAAAGAAAAGGGATTGCTGGATGGCCAAATTAAAGATTTACAAGACCAGTACTTGGATACAAGGACATTGAAGGATGTAAGAATTACGCTCATATCCTATTTAAAACAATTGAGGATGTGGAAAGAGAAATAATGGCGAAGAAGCAAAGCAAATTTGATAGAGATTATGACAAAAAAATAGTTTCCAGCTGTCAGAGAGTTAATCATCGTACAGATCGATCTTATGGTGCCCCCAGGAACAACTCATCATTCAGATCTACTCCACGGAAATCCATGTTGAAGGGAAGAACAGATAATCAAAGTGGAGAATCGGAACTGTCGGATGTAGAGGCATCTTCCCATGCGGTTTCCTTTGTGGATACGGATATACTGTATAAATATACATTGTAATAATAGCGTAGATGTGCAGGGGGTCTCCTGAGCTGAACCTCATTGGTTTCAGCCTCGGGGACCCCCCTACTTCATGAGATACACGCCCGTTATGGGGTGCCGGTATCACCTGTACTTTTAAAGCTCCCGTGTCACGTGACTGGGGGATTTAAATCCTGCAGGGGGATACCTTTCCACAAGGCCGTGTAAGTGTTTCTGTTATTTTATACTTTATTACCCCCACCATCACTAGTTCGAGGATTCACACACTCGAACTCAAACACTTCATTTTTATTACCCCCAATATCCCTCAACCTGTGCTCCCCCTTTTTTTTCTGTATTTCTGTACCACTAAAGATCCTGGATAGATCCTATCGGGGTCTGAGTCATAGGAAGAGACTACGAAGCCAAGGGGATCCTTATATACTTAATAAGGTCGTAACATCTTATTTTATTTCCCCATTCATTCCATTTTGAGGTAGCGCCCTGGTATTTCTCTCCACTACTACCCCATAATGGGAAGAGAGAGAAGAAACTTCGGCGCTACTGCGCATGACTGACTCTGACTGACTGATCCCGGATGATCTTCAACCAACTTTATTAACACCACACACAAGGGCTACACCGCTGGGCTCCCTCCCACATAGCTCCATTGACTTTCTATTGCTGATAAACGGAAGCGCAGGACAGGCTTCTGGTAATTGTACCCCATAATGTGGCCTGTATCTCATGGAGTAGGGGGTCCCCGAGGCTGAAACCAATGCGGTTCAGCTCAGGAGACCCCCTGCACATGTACACTATTATTATAATGTATATTTATACAGTACGATCGCCTGTAAGAGCCGTGCATGGAGACGCAGCGGCTCCATGCTGTTCTTACAAGCTGCATTTTTTCTATCAGCTATCACGCTTTACAAGTTTAAGCGCAATAGCAGGGGGGGAAAAACAGCTCGCTCGATAAGGCATATTTTTGGCCGCATGGACGACAATGCACTTCATTTGTTAGTGAATCACACGTTTGGCTTCACTTTTTAACGTGCGAGGCAAAAACTCCCAATCGGGCGCAAAAACGCGCTGCTTAGTGCATAGCCCCCAAGTATTTCTAAATAATTTTTTTAACTTTACACTTTTTTTTCTTTTTGTACAATTATGTAATGTCTTTTGGTGATAAGACTGTTTGTCACTTCTCAACGCTATAGGTGAGTTATTGCCATAGTTTTGTCCTTTGTTTATTGTCATTATGAAGCCATGAATTCATTAATCAAATAGCTAAAAGTAGCTAATATCATTGAATTCAGTTTATCCAGGGAAAATTGATAATCATTTTTAGAGTCTGCAAAGTAAAACAGTTACTTTAAGGGTTACTGAAGCTCTCTAATGAAGCCAATTACACTGATACTGTACGTCATTATTTTTTTAAGCAACTTCGACTTCTAATGATCTGAAAACTGCACAACAGAGTTGAAGCTGATAGGTTCTGACATAATCCTAGTTTAAACCCTGCTAGCACTGTAGGGTTTAACAACTATTCTTCTAGAGACTAAAAGAAGAAGAATTAGAGATCTGCATCTGAGATTCTGCACCGAGCTATTGAGCTTCAGTTTTGTCTCCAATTCCGTAGCCCTCTGCTAAATTAAAATTGGAATATACAATAGAATCGATGAACACAAGAGAAAATATGAAACACACCTGGTTTGTGTCAGAAAGGCACTAGGACCTGGAGGAATACTTCTGCCTTATTAGTCAGCCGAGTACTGGAGCTCCCTCAACTTCTGAGGCCAGTGAATGAGAACAGACATGTGAATGGCTCAGCTGGGATTCAAAGCACTTTGTGGACTAGGCTACAGCAGGCTACAAAACAACTGGATCACCCAGGATTTCACCTCATTGTGACTGCCAGATCCACTACAGCACAGGTTAGGTTCTACCTGCATGCGTCAATCACTGACTAATTGCATTCTCTGATCTACTTAACGTTTCTTTATTATGACTACTGCAAACATACTTTATTAAATATAGTGCTGCATTTATCATTACCCCATACAGTACATAGATTCATCCTGTCTTCCTAAAAAAAAGTGCTTGTTTATTATCCAGAACAGGATCAGTTTCTCTCATTTCTGCCGCTCTTTTGGGTCTCCGACATGCAAACCTGGTGAACAAAAACAGCACCGCATTTATGTAAGAATAATGTTTTTTAATTGCAGTTGTTCTTTTGATAAATCTGGTACATTTGTTTGCATTTGGTTTTCTCCAGTTTTGCAGCTGGGAGTTTGCAGTAAGCTGTGTATAGACAAAGGGATTATAAATCAACAAAAGAAAAAATGATGTGTAGTCAGATCGCAAGCCTCGGAGGGCATATATACCTTCCTCTCCGTTTACTTTATGAATTAAGAATTTTAAACGGCTTTGTGTTATATAGTTTAATACCCTGCTTATTATGTCTGCTTCTTAAAGAGTACAGAGCATAAAATTAAACCATATTTACAATATATTTAAATAAAAACATACATTAATACAGCATAATGTGGTGGAAGGTATATATATAATATATATAATTATATATCCTATTATACTTTATGCAACAATAAAAAAAAAACTACAGTTTAAGGTCGTGTCGAATATCAGTATGTATGTATGTGTGTGTGTGTGTGTGTGTGTGTGTGTGTGTGTATATGTGTGTGTATATGTGTGTATGTATGTGTGTATGTATGTGTGTATGTATGTGTGTATGTGTGTTGCTAGTCGACACAACCTTAAATTGCAGGGATTTTTTCTTGTTGCATAAAGTTCTACAATGTATTTCTCCATGCATAAGAAGGTGTGGTGAGATAAAAAGGGTATTGCAGCTACAGGTTCAACTTCATAGTTACACAGGCTTGAATATTTTCCCTGGTTAACCCCTTAGGGGTTGGATGGCCTAGCAATGTGTTGCCAGACACAGAGTTAATATTTTAAAGGAATCTTTTTAATTCAGCAGACCTTTTTTTCCCCCCTCTCTCTATGAGATACGCAAGAAAATAAACATTTTGTATGCATCCCACATGTGCCAGACAGCCCAATAAAACAAGGGTATAAAGCAAACGGCGTATGCCCATGGAATATCCCTCCTTCAAAAATTAAGAAGTGCTTGTTATTACTTGGTTTCTTATAATCCGTAATCGTTTTGGGTTGCTAATGTTCAGCCTGCAAAGCTGGCGGAGAGTAATGTAACTTCTTACAGAATAAATCTTGGGTGTCTTCACGCATTAAAGCGCATTACTCAAAAGCTTGTAGGGTATTTGAAGTATTAGCTGAAGCAGTCTGCCAGCATTTAGTTGCACGAGGAGCTATGCGTGTCTATGTTTCTTGTTTAGTTTTATACTGCGCTATGTTTTATATAGGGCTGGCAACGCATAGTAATTTACACTTGTAGAGAAATATATGCTTGACAACCTGTAATTCTGGTTTGAAGTAGCAATCCTTGAGACTTAAAAATACACACATACAGTACTGTAGACACATTTTGGAAATCTAATATAATATAGCTTCAGATTCCTCTGATTAATGGTTATTGCATTTCGTACATGTGATTTGTGTCTGTTGCTTAACTGCATATTATTTTCTGAAATAAATCAGAATGCTCTCTATGTGTAGAAGTTATAACAAGAAATGGACCCAGAAACCCACTGGCCTGCAGTGCATTGCTGTTCTCTCTGGTAGCAAGTGGGTTAAATGTAAAACAATAGCGTAACTTGGGCAAAAGTGTATATTGTTTCAACAACTGCATGCAAGTTGTACAGTATACAATATCTTCATTACGTGGCTGGGTTTGCTAGATTTAAAGTTCATCAAGACCCATGTCTGTTTCGCACCCCATTATTATCGTATATTTGTAAAGCGCCAACATATTCCACATAAGGATTAACCCATGGGGATATCTTGATAGTTTTAGAAATGTTTGGGGCTTACTTGTACATTAACGACATTATCTGGGGCAGTGTAACTTCCATAGCAAGTACACAGCGCAAGGCTGGAAATTTCAATGTTGTTGATGCCAAAGGCACATATCGCTGCTCCTTCCTTTTTTTTTTTTTTTTTGTGAATCTGTTGCAGACAAGAGTAACAGAGACAGCTTGAAAGATTGGATTGTTCCCATACTTCCCTAGATACTTTGCCAACTATTATTAACCCATTTGCTGCAAGTTGGAAATGCATGGTGTGGCAGTAAAGGGACGAAGTGGCCTTAAACCCTAAAAATACAGCATTTCTGCTTTCTTGCACTTATTTAAAGCTATGATTTATTCTAAATCACATAGGTGAACAGCTGTTTTGTTAATACTGCAATTGTTTAATCATAGCTATTCACACGCACAGACCCACACACGCAGACACACACACACACACACACACACACACACACACACACACACACACACACACACACACACACACCTTTCAATATATATGTATGTGTGTAGTGTGTGTACAGTACATACATACATACTGTACACACGTTCAGTGATTAAAGGCACAAAAGCTCGGAAAACAAATACCAGTGCAAGCATCTTGGCAAGCCACTTTATCTCCCTGTGCCTCAGGCATCAAACATAGATTGTAAACTTGTTGGACAGGGACTGTGTGTCTGTAAAATTCTATGAACCCTATTGGGGGAAAAGTTCTAGATTAAATAGTTATTACATTCACAATATGTACACACACACACACACACACACATTCTTCTAAACTAGTGGTTCGGATGATGTATAGTACACCCACCACACAATCATGTTTTGCGATTTGAATAATTAGGTGGTTAATATTTATAACCACAGCCTAGACTAGATAAGGATTAAAAAAAAGCGTAGTAGTATGTTTAAATGCCAACATAGAAACGTAACCCCCCCCTGATTTTTTTTAGGTTTAACAGCAAGCGGGTTACAAATGTCAGTGCGTATGTATATATTTATATAGCGCCCACAGCTGTACTCAGCACTTTACAAGAGAGATAATACAGTACATGGAATTATAATACAATAAGTGTAATGTGACAGGGTGGATTCACTATCTGATTGTTATGCATGGGTGACCTATGTTAAAGGTTGAGCCCAGCACTGACTAGGTTAAATCTCAGCCTGAGAACAGACTGACTTGATTAGCCTGCTCACCTGGCTCGTTAGGCTTCGGCCCCCAGTGTGAGCGACGGGGTGCCTAGCGGCACTCGTTCCCTGCATCCTAGTGATCTGAAGGACTTCAGATCACTCGCGAAGGGGAGGCATGGCGGGGGCACGGCACTTGACATCACGTGGCTGGTTCGCCCTCATTGGCAGAACCGCCACCGTGGACGTGGCAAATGCTTGGCCTAACAGGGAAAAAAAGAGAAGTTAAAGGAGCAAATCTTGTCTTTCGGCAAAGGTTGTCGCGCATTGTAGTTTGTGCAGGTGTGCAGTGACTGGGCCCGGCCCCATAGAGGGCTGTTTCTTGCTCGCGACGCGCACGCCATAGCGCGCAGCCGCAGGCAGTGGGGACGAGGCCTTAGTCTCTTAAAATGCTGTAGTTCTCTGTGCTCTTGGTTCCTGTCTGAGCCAAGAGAACCATGATGAAATTCTGGAGGGAGGGATGACTGCACCAAAGGTCTGTTTATATTGGAACTATTGCTCTTTTCTATCCTGAACTTGAACTACCCTTGCTGGGAAAAAGGAAAAGCCCTTATCAAGGACTTATGTTTTTGTTAGCTGTTTATATGCTGAAGATAAGCTCTGTTTGTTCCACATTTGTTGAGGCTAAATAAAAAGCCTATATTCCGACTAACCCATTCAGACAATAAACAACATCAGACAATATGAAAGGAAATCCCTACCTTGGAGAGTTTACAATCTAAGGCTACTCTTATAGTGACGGAGACGTCAGGCTACGGTTGCTGGAAAAATCAAATTGAGATGACTTCCAGTGATCGCGACCAAGCCGTTGCGTAGCCCTTACTATAAGCGCATGCGATGGCGGCAACGCATTTGTTTTGACGCGGTGTTGCTGTCGCCGGCACCATAAGCGCAGCCTAAGTGGTATGTTGGGAGACTTACAGATACAGCAGGTGAGTGAATAAATGCAGCAGATGGCAGTGTTTGGCCACAATAGTTTGTAGGAGCGACTGTGGGTGTTGGACAATAGCCATGAGTCTAGGCTGCTGGAACACTTAATTTAAGATGTAAGTTCTATGGTTGATCTTAGAAGTGGAGAGAGAAGGTACTTGGTGTATACTGGGTATGAGGAAGTTCCACAGGTAAGGGGCAATGAGGCAAAGGTTTAAGGTGAGTGAGCAGTCGAGGTAAAAGGGGTGGAAAGTAGACAGTTATGGGTATAGTGCAGGAGACTAGCAGTAGAATAACGAGAGATCAAAGCTGATATGTAGGGAGGAGCAGATGAGTGGAGATCCTTGACTGTAAGGAAGGGAACTTTGTAGGTGATCCGAAACTTGATGGGAAGCCAGGAGAGGAATTTAAGGAGGAGATGAGCAGAGACTGTTTTGGAGAAAGATAGATTCATTTATTGTAGCAGCAGAATATTGATTTGATTGCAAAGAACAATGTTGTGATATAGGGAGGCCTGTTGGTAGTATTTTACCTATCATTTACTCTTTCACATACCGTAATCCAGTTGGGAGAGGATAAGGGCATGAAATAGAATTTTAGCAGTAGCTTGACAGTGGATCTTGGCAATATTAGAGGAAGACATGACAAGTATTAGCTATACTGTGAATGTGAATGGAAAAGGAAAGGGAGAAGTCAAATGTCACTCTTAGACAACATGCATAGGGGACAGGATAGCTGGTAGTACCGTTTTCTGTGATGGAAAAGGGGGATATTAGGCCCGATTTTGGGGGGGCGTATGAAGAGCTGTTTTAGATATATTAAGTTTAAGGTGGAAAAGCGCCATCCACAAGAATATAGCTAGGAAGTAATCAGAGACTTTTACTGGATTGCAGGTGTGAGGGTAGGGGTGGATAGATCTGCGAATCATCTGCATAGAGAAAATACCTAAGGCCTAAAGAGTTGATGGAGCCACTAGAGCCCACCTCGCCTGACGCATCCCGAGTCTCCTTGCCCCTTCAATGTATTCAAGGTTCTTGTGGTCTGTAAGGATTGAAATCGGAAAAGTTGTCCCCTCAAGCAAATGTCTTCATTCTTCAAGAGCCATTTTCATAGCAAGAAGTTCACCATTTCCAACATCATAGTTCCTTTCCGTGGTCGAATTTTTTTTTTTTTTAGAAAATAAGGCACAGGAGGGGAGTTTCCCATGAAAATCCTTCCTTTGAGAAAGAACGACTCCAGCTGTCAGATCGGATGCGTCCACTTATCTTAGGATTCGCCCCTTTCTTAGTAAGAGCCGTAATGGGTGCAACCACCTTAAAAAAATTCCAGAGGAATTGTCAGTAGTAGGCGAACCCCAGAAATCGTATCGGTTTGAGACCTAACGGTTAGGGCCAGTCCAGCACTGCCGATACCTTCGCACGATCCATCTCGAACCCATGGGAAGAGAGGAAGCACCCAAGGAAAGAAATCTGCTTTTGTTCAAATTGATACTTCTTGAGCTTGGCGTAGAGGGAGTGGCCCCGAAGTCTTTGGAGAACCAATCTAACCTGTGCCCGATGTTCGGTCAAAGAACTGGAAAAGATAAGGATGTCGTCCAGATATACAACGAAAAATTGGTCCAAAAGATCCCGGAAAATCTTATTGATGAATTTTTTAAATACGGCCGGTGCGTTGCATAAGCCAAATGGCATGACTAGATATTGGTAGTGGCCGTCACGGGTATTAAAGGCTGTCTCCCACTCGTCACCCTCCCTGATCCAGATCAAATTGTAGGCTCCTCGAAGATCCAGTTTGGTGAAGATGGTAGCCTTGCGTAAGTGGTCGAAGAGTTCTGGAATTAGGGGTAGCGGATATCGGTTCTTTACGGTGATTTTATTTAGGCCTCTGAGAGAGAACCGTCTTTTTTGGAAACGAAGAAGAAACCCGCTCCAGTGGGAGAACTTGATTTGTGGATAAACCCATGCTGAACGTTCTCTGAAATGTATTCCTGCATATGTGTGGCCTCGAGGAGGGCTGACCCATGGGTGTAGATCGATTTGCACAATTATAAGGTCGATGTGGCGTCAAATTCCTGGTAACAAACTGGAAGGCATGATGCGGAAGTCTCAGTAGGTAGCCGAACCTCGGCGATGGTGCGAGACGCCGGAAGACACGATCCATTGCAATGTTGTCCCCAGAATGTCACTTGATGTGTTGCCCAATCGATCTTGGGGTTGTGGTGCCACAGCCATGGAAGTCCTAGGACCACTGGAGTCGAGGGAGAGCAAATTTCGTAGAATGATAGGGACTCTTTGTGAAGTGCCGCGACCGTGACCAGGAAAGGATTAGTCTCGAGATTGTTGGTTTCAGGTATCAGAGGTCTTCCATCAATAGCCACTACTGGTAAAGGAATCTCCCAAGTACAGAGAGGAAGGGAATGGAGTTTCGCTAATGAGTGGTCTATGAAGTTTCTTATGGCTTTTGAATCAACAAAAGCCAGAGTGAAAATGGATGCTGGTCCCCAGGAGAGTGAAACCACCAGGAGGAGCCGTGAAGGTTGTGATGAAGGAAGAATAGCAATGTCCAGAGAATATTCCTCTATCTTCACTGGGCATTGGGGGTTTCCTGATTTAGGACAGTCTTGGACACGGTGACCTTTGAGCTCATAGTACAGGCACTGACACATCTCCTAGTTCTCTCCTGTTCAGGTAATTTGGTGTCATCTTGTTGCATCGTTTCCTCCTCAGGAAGAGGTGTAGAAAGAGGGGTCTGAAAGTGGGGGGCAAGCCAAATTGGTGGGGTTTTTGGAGACGGAGCTTGCTCCGTTCTCGTATACGGAGGTCCATTCTGATACAGAGGGCAATCAGTTCCTCCAGATCTTTGGGAAGATCCCGGCAAGTCAGTTCATCCTTTAAACGCTCAGCCCCTGCCAAAATGCTGCCACCAGAGCTTCCAGCCAGTCTCCCCAGCAAGGGTTCAACTCAATGGCATACTGGCGTGCGGTACGGATTCCTTGTTGGATTCAAAGGAGTGAAGCTGAAGCAGAGGAGACGTGACAGGGGGCGTCAAATACTCTTTTAAATGCCTGGAGAAAGGCAATGGAGTCTTTGATCAGTGGGGATTCTCTCTCCCACAGAGGGGAAGCCCAGGCCTCATCTATTAGTAGGGAAATTACATATGATACCCTGGATTGCTGAGTGTTGAACATGGAGGGCTGGAGTTCGAACTGAATCGAACATTGGTTCAGAAACCCTCTACAAACAATAGGGTCCCCTCTATAACGCAGAGGCGTCAGGATCCCTGGGCGCAGGGCGTGATGGGACTGGCGCCGGAGATGCTTCCGGTAAGGGCAGTGCAGGGGTAGGACCCACCTAGAGTTTCTCTAGCAGGGTAAAAATGTCCTGAAGTTGGCTTGAAGTAAGTGCCAGTTGTTTGTTTTGCAGGGCGAGGAGTGTCTCATGTCTCATGCTTTCTGAGTAGTTCCAATTGGAGAGATGCAGCTCGCTCTACATCAGCGGGGTCCATGTTTGGCCGAGCATAATGTGAGGGTGCTCGTCTCAAATCAGGAGACGGACCCGCAGGGCTGAGGTAGGATACAAATAAACCGACCACAACCCAGGGACAGAGTCCTGTAACAATATCTGTAGTCGGTATGAAAGCAGGGGTCAGGGCTAGCGACAGAGGTGCAAAATTGAGGAGGCAAGTGGAGGCCAGGGCAGGCGAAAGGTAGCAAGGTCCGGGTCACATTCCGGGGTCAACAACAGGAATTCAAAACAAGCAAGAGGATAAGGCGTAACTGCAGACCGACAGGAGCTGCAAACACACACAACTTTGCTCTGCGACTCCCTATGGTAACTGCAGCCATATAAAGCAGGCTGTCAGTACCTAAAATGGCCATAGAGAGGAGAAAGGGCAGGAGAGACAGAAAATCTGGACCGAAGTGAAAACCCGGCACGGATTAATCAGAATCCTCACAGAAAGTTGATCATGCAGGAGAACCCGAGACGTTCTAACAATTGGAGACAAAAAGGCATGAGGGATACAGGGCAGTAGTTATTAATGCATGTAGCGCCTAGAGTGTGTTTAAGAATAGGTGTGACCACCACATGCTTAAAGTAGGAGGGGAAAGTTCCAGAGGATTTGGAGGGATTGAAGATATGGGTTTGAGGGAGTGTATAGGGTTAAAACTCGCTCATCTCAGTAGACCAGGAAAAACCACACCCGGCTTGTAGGTTTGCAAGCTGATTGGAAAGATGAGGTTTAAAAAGCAGGCAGCAAACTTCCCTCACTGTCTCTCATTTTGCTCTGAAACTGTGAGGAAATAGGCTGCAGAGAGCTTGTCAGGGGGAGAGCCTGAACTGCCTTGTGGATACCAGCGATTAGGTACTGTCCGGTTGTTTTGCAGACATATGCTATTTAAGTTAAAGACTATTTTGTTTTGTTACCGAATTGGTGCAACACCTGATACGGGGAATAAAAAACTTTCGTTACATGAATGTGGTGTGTGAGTTCCTTCCTGACCATATCTACAAGGCAGTTCTGTTACAGCGGGGAATAAGACAGGAGTAATAATTCTGATAAGGTGTGACTGGATAGTATCGATAAAGGGAGAAGAGAAAATTAGCTTAGAAACTTCCAACTCTGTTATGAGAAAAGGAGTCAAGTGTTAGAAGGAAGTTTAGTTAGAAGCGGAGGGGAAGGGACAGAAGGAATCTCATTGTGGATAGCCTCCACCTTGCCTTGAAAGTGGTCGGCAAAGGCTTGAGGAGAAGTGAAGGAAGAATGGAAAGTTGGAGGGAGTCCAATACAGAGAAGGAAAGGCGGGATTGGATTTGTGATTGGATGAGTAAGAGTAATGTTGTTTGGCCTTAGAGAGAGCAGAGTTATAACAGGAGAGGATACATTTTATAGTGCAGAAAATCAGCCTAGTGTGAGATTTCCTCCATAGCTGTTCAGAGGTGCGAAAGAAGTGTGTTTGTGAATTTTGCCAATGCCGTGGGTCAGCAGAACGGTTATGCCGGAGCTGATATGCTGTGGCATGTAGGATAGAGTTGTAAGAGTTGACAGGTTCAGAGGAGAGATAGAAGAAAGATTAGCGTTCAGGGTAAATGCCAGAGCAAAGCTATCAGTGGAGCGATGGTCTCGATAGTAGTGAGTAGAACAGGTAAGAGGGGGTAAGGAGAATGAGTGATGGTGAATTATTAGAGGTGATGGTCAGAGTGTGGAGAAGCGGGGGGGGATCAGAAAGGTTTTTTTAGTAAAGACCAGTTATAAATAGTGACCATCCTCGTGGGTGATGGAAATGATCCATTGCTGGAGGCCAAAGGAGGAGGTTAAAGAGAGAAGGCAAGATGCCCAGGAGACTGAGAGATAATTAATATGTCAGTTGAAGTTCCCTAGTAGAAGGATAGGCGAGTCAGAACAGAGAAGGAAAGCAGGATTCAAAGTCAGACAGAAAGGAAGAGGTAGGCTGTCTGTAGATGAGAGAGAAAGAGAAGCCGGATAGTGTGAAACTCAAAAGTAAGGCTGCGTCCCCGCTAGCGCTGAACGGGCGGTGTTTGTGGCGATTACTTACATATATAGATATATGTAAGTCCCTGCTCACGCTGTGCGCGCTCGTGCGCGGGCACACACGCTGACACGCGCTCGGTGCTTAGGCAAACAAACAAAACAAACTTTCCAGCGCGCTCAACTACCCGCAATGCCCCCTCCCCCGCGCACGTAAATGCAGAACTCCCGGCGCTCATGCTTGGAGCGCTCTCCAAGCATGAGTGCGCTCAGCGCCAGCGGGGACTCGGCCTAAGAGAAAGAAACAGGTGGTGATAGGGCAGTGCTGATACTGGCAGCAGGAAGAGTCCTACAACTCCACACTGGCCATTGGGACGTGGGGTGTGAGAGAGTGAAAACATTATACTGCAGGAGACAGCCGAGTCATGTTGTGACTGTCAGGTTTCTGGTACAGCAAAGAGCTGGAGAGAGAGCAGAAGAGATCATGTACAATCAGAGCCTTGTTGGTCAAAGAGCAAACATACCTGTAAAATAGTGAAGAAAATCATGATGAAAGTTTCAGACATTACCAATTTCATACTTTTAATGAGGATTGATTGTTTAACTCAGGAGAGCGCAAACTTTTGGAGCTACGTACCCCTGCCTGCTCCCCCTCGCTTTCGCGCTCCCCTTCACCTCGCTCGGCGGCATGAAATGACGCCACGGGGTGATGTCACGTGACCCTGTTGCCATGGAGACGCCATGTGACGTCACTCCACATGACAACACGGCGTCATTTGACGCCGCTTTGCCACCTCGACGCGTCATACCAACGCACCTGAACCCGGGTAAGTTTGTTGCAGAGGCCTCACGCGATCCCCCGGCATTTCATTTTTATGCCTCTGGGAAGAGCGTGGGGCCTCTGCAAGCGCCCACGCCCCCCCCCCCCCCAAAAAAAAATCCTGCGCCCCCACTTTGCGCACCGCAGGTTTAACTAAACAATTTACATGCCGCATTGTAGCTCTATATTCTTGTAGTACCTTAAAACTCCCCCTAATGGGGAAAAAAAGAGAAGTTAAAGGAGCAAATTAAGGGTTGTAAAACAAGTTTTTGTTATTTAATGTCAACTTTTATCTCCTATTTCTATGTTTGATACAGTGACTCCCACCGTCATGCTGTAACATTACAGGGATATTCTAACATAATCGTTTTGTTAGGCTTCAACATGCATAAATCAAACTAGGCCAAGCATTGACACATTCTAACTGTGTAGTTCAATTTCCAGAGGTCGGCAAAAAAAAAGAAAAAACGGTGTACTATATCATTTGTCAAATACTGTATGTCTAGAAAAGGGGGGGAAAAAGATTAATTCCTGACAGTAAATGGCAATTAGATCGCTTCCTGGATTGAATGTCCAGTTTTTAACTTGTTCATCATATCATCATATATTAGGGTATGGAAGCAGTGCATGTGTGAGAAATGGTGAAGTGCAGGCATGGCAGAGGGGGAGGGGGAGAGAAGGGTTAAGTTAGCCAGGGGGCATAAAGGAAGGGGTTAAATGCCACACACCACACACAACACAGCACCTCTACACACACAAGCACACCACACACACACACACACACACACACACACACGCACACTGGAGCTCTAGACACACAACACAGCACCTCCTCTACACACACAACACAGAACCTCTACACACACAACACAACAGCTCTACACACACAACATAGAAGCTCTACACACACATGCTACACCCACAAACACTGCTACTGACACACACACACTGGAGCTCTATACACACACACTTAGTAGCTCTATACACACACATCAGCTCTACACACACACAAACTGCTGCTACACATACAACAACAGGACAACACACACACACACACACACACTACAGCCACAATAAAAAATGCAGCCACTTGCTAAACTTTGCATTCTTCCCCCCCCCCCACCTCTACACACAACACAGCACCTCTACACACACCACACACACACAACACTGTACCTCTATACACAACACAGCACCTCTACACACACAACATACACACACACAAACAACACTGCACCTCTATACACAGCACCTCTACACACAACACAGCACCTCTACACACACACACACACACACACACTGCTGCTACACATACATATGCTACACCCATAAACACTGCTGCTTACACTGACACACACACACAGCACCTCTACACAGATATACAACACAACAGCACAGCGCACACACACACTGCTACTGACACACTCACACACAAACTGCAGCCACAAAGAAACTGCAGACAGCCACTTACTTCTTTGCAGACTTCCCACTGCGTCATTTGACGCTCTAGGAAGGCACCGGGGGCGCGAGTACAGGAGGAGCGGTGGCAGGTGGGCGCGGCGCCAAAACTTTGCGCACCGTGCCTTGGAAGATCTGTCTACACTCTGAGCCTTTCTCTAGCTCCATCTATGTGTTGCTGTCTCAACATACATTACCCTTATTGTACTTATTGATGCCTTGTGTTTATGATTTTTTAATAATTGATTTGGATAGCTGTTTAATCTATATGTTTCCAATTCTTTATTACCGTTTATATATTTTGATATTATGTATTTTATACTTATGCCGCATTAAAATTGTGTAATATTATTTTATGTTATACATGGGTTCTCACGTATATTGATATATTCTAATCTGGGTTAATTTGCTTCATACTGATTTCTATGATTGAATCAACCACTGCTCACATGATTGGTGTAACCCCACCGCAAAGATACGCCCTTTCCTCTGTTGTTCGACTGCAACAACTCTGACTCAGGCCCTCATTCTCTCCCGTCTCGACTACTGTAACCTCCTGCTGTCCGGCCTTCCTGCCTCTCACCTGTCTCCCCTACAATCTATCCTAAACGCTGCTGCCAGAATCACTCTATTCTTTTTCCTAAATCTGCCTCAGCGTCTCCCCAGCTGAAATCCCTCTTCTGGCTTACTATCAAATCCCGTATCACACACTCAATTCTCCTCCTCTCTTTTAAAGCGTTATACTTTTCTGCTCCTCCTAAGGCTGCGTCCATAGGACTGCAGCCGTACTGAGGCGCGCGGAGGCTGAGGGAAAGCGGGTGCTTTCCCTGGCCTTGGTCCGCGCGCCATCCGGGGGCGTGTCGGGGGGGGGGCTGTGACGTCACGGAGCTGGCCGCTCACGTGACCGGCCCTGCGCTCTCTTGAGCGCTTAAAACTAAAATTTGTATAAGACCTTCGCTTCCGCACGCTTGCGGAAGCGTGCGCGAGCCCCTGCTAAAGCCGCTCTCATTGTGGCTGCAGGGGCTCACTGGTAAGTGAGAGCGCGCCTCAGCACGGGTCAGCGCCTAAGCGCTGACCATGCCCGAGGCCTTACATCTCAGCCCTACTTTCTCGCTGACTAGCACCCTCTCTATCCACCTTTTAAGACTCGCCTTAAAACACACCTGCTTAACGAAGCATATGAGTAGCTCCATGGCTAATACTATACACCTGATACATAAAGCTTGGCCCCTTGCAGATGCACTTACCAGAATGTCCTCCTACTGTTTCTGTACATCCTTCCTACCTACCAATTAGATTGTAAGCTCTTCGGAGCAGGGACTCCTCTTCCTAAATGTTAATTTTTAAGTCTGAAGCACTTATTCCCATGATCTGTTATTTGTATTATTTGTTATTTATATGATTGGTCACGTGTATTACTACTGTGAAGCACTATGTACATTAATGGCGCTATATAAATAAAGACATACATACATACAACTAAATAATCTTAAAGACTACATGGGATCCTTACCAAGAAGATCACACATTGCTTTTGAACCCCAAAAAGTAGATCAACAATATGTGAGTTTTAAGGTGTGCTGCCTTTACCCAAAATACTCAGTGTGAAGGTATTTGTCCGTCCTTAAGAACATTTTAGTTCCATTCATTAGAATGGAGTTGATCTATGCTTCTGGAGGATTTCATGGTGAGGAATATGATTAGGGTATAAAAAGGAGAAGTAAAGATGAGTAGTACAAAACCATTTATATCAAAGCTCAGAATTCACAATGCTATGGTCTTGCCTGTTCCTAATTATGTACTCTGTATACACAGTTTTCAAAGAGATTAATCCTAATTTTGTGTATGCACCCTATTGATTGAAGAACTAGACTTTTTATAAGCAGAGATTGGGCTGGGAGATAAACGGTTAGGTTGAGAAGAGGGCCTACCCTATCGGTTTAGGACATGTGGTTGCGGTGAAACGACCAAATGACTGACGTTTTTTAACTACTGATCTGCTCGCTGCCCGGACTCTCAGCTGCCGGCCACTTCGCCACTAATGTAAGTGACTAACCTTACCACTTACCCAAAAAACCCTAATACTAACACTACCACCTACCCTAAACCCCTTACTATAAAAACCTTTACCTTCAGCCCTTACCCTAACTGCAAAGGGCCCCCTGCCCTAAAACTATCTCCCTGCCCTAAAACTTACCTTCTCGTCAAAGCGGTGGAGGGTCCCCCTGTGACTAAACGCCGGTGGGGAGTTGGTCATGGCAGAACGGCTGTGACCAAAAGTCCCTTTCTGCTACCCTAGGAGCTTTAGAATACAAAATAAAAAAAAATGGAGGAGGGAAAGGGGCTGATCACTGTCAATAAAAAAAGACACAAGTATAAATGTAAGCCTGACAACCGTCTACTTTGCATTTTTATTCCCGAATTTGTATATCATCACACCTGTGTACCAAACTTTTGTATTGCACCTGGCTATACAATAAGGGCTGTTATCTAGTGGCCACGAGCGCTCTGCCATGCGTACGCGCGGCACTTATAATTGGCTGCGGTTAGTCATCTTTTCTATAATAGGGCCGCGCGCACGGGAGTGAGCGTGGAGCCGGCCAACAGGGGAGAAGATGGGGAAAAGATGGGAAAAGAATGAATTTGCGCCGCTACCGGCGCTGTAGTGTGTGTGTGTGTGTGTGTGTGTGTGTGTGTGTGTGTGTGTGTGTGTGTGTGTGTGTGTGTGTGTGTGTGTGTGTGTGTGTGTGTGTGTGTGTGTCAAAGTTAAATAAATAAAAATTATTTTTATTGGGCAACATCTTTTTTATTTTTGAAATATTATTTAATTCATTATTAACTCACACAATCTATACACACACACAAACTCACACACAGTACCTTCACTCACAGCATACACACAAAAAGCATGTGTCATGTGCACCCGCGTTCGCACAGCACCTACTATAGGACAAGCCTAAGAAACTAGGTGGCATGCAAACACTTGGTCACAGGCCTATCAAGGTGACCATATCTGTAGTACATAGATGTTGTGAATGCATAGTAGTCTGTTTTAATTTGGTCAAAGGCCAAAGGGTTATGTGCATGAAAATGTGCTTTTATTTTTGGTCAATCTAGGGTGTGGATTTCTGTCCCATATTTTGGGATTTGCATGCAAATAAAAAATGGTAATTTTTTTAAATTTTTATTATCCTACAACTAAACACAATATTCTGCAGTATAATACAATTGTAGATGACTGACATACATACTAACTATTTGTTCCTTATACGAATAGATATTGGATTTGCTGGATATACATAGGGATGTTATTGTTTCAAGTTAAGCATTTTAAACTGGATAAAAACTAATTATTTATACTGTATTTACTTACATACAGATGCTAAACATTAGAATGGTCAATCACTCCCAGAATATGGTAATACTAGAATCTGCTTGATATACTGACAAACAAAATAGGCCTAGGATTTAAACTACATTTCTGGAATTGAAAAGCTTCTTCCGTAATCTGTGCCCTCTCTGATCTTGTTTTTAGCAGAACATGTCTTTCACACAGACCTTTAACAATGGAACAATCTAATTGCCTGCAGCAATAAAGAAGAATTGTATGCAAAGCTGGTATAAATTCTCTTCAATTATGGAGTGTAGAATGTTAGTTTATCCTGGAATAAATCCAATTTTTTTGCAGGTGTTGCCTAACGTTTGAGCAAAAAACAAACAAAATTGATACAGTATGTAAATATATGTACTCATAAGTGTACAATATCTGCATGTCTTCCACAGGTCCTCAAACCTAGCTTCCCATCTATTTTTTTTATATATGTATTCCCTACACTTTTATATGCTGCATGACACAATATTAAACAAAACCTGGGAAAAGAAAGTACGGAATAAGTGGACCCACTCAGACGCTATTTCTTTATTTTTGGGCTCATCAGTTTGAGCTTGATCACTTGTTTTGTATTGTACAGCTGCTAGTTGTTGCAAACCAGATACAACTAAGTTACTGTGGGTTAAATAGTTACAAAATCCCTCACAATACAGCTTTGTACAGTCATACATAAACTGTCGGATTCTATGCATCATGCATTTTTGTGTTGCGTTGGATTCTAAGGAACACCCAATCCCAGCAAGCTCTAACCCCACCACATTATATATAGGGCTACTGAGCGTGGCCAAATGTGTACAACAAAAGGCAAAAATACTCAGTGCTACATCCAATGTGTCAAAATACATAGTTAGATACTTCAATGTTAGTATTCTCATGAGTAAGGGTCATTTAGTTAAACCCTTTGGCCAAAGCGTTATAAGCCTGCAGCCACTTCACTGCATGACGAGTATGCAGGTCCTAACACTACCTGTGAAAATTCTCATTTACCTCTGCAGTGGAGGGAGAATGACCTGTCCTGCACAGATACATGAAAAAACCTGCTACTTAAAAAATGGGGTGGGGTGAGCTTAAAGTAGCAGTTTTTTTTAATGTACATGTGCAGGATAGGTCCACTGAGGCCATTCTCCCTCCACAGCAGAGGTGAATGCGAATTTAACAGGTACCTGCATACTGGTCATGCTGTGAAGTGGCTGCAGGCTTATAATACTTTGGTCAAAGGGTTTAACTAAATGACCCTTACTCATGAGAATTTTGTCACATTGGATGTAGCTTTGGGTATTTTTGACTTTTTTTATTGGATTCTAAGGACCTTATTAAGTAAACTGCATTGGTGGTAATTGTCACGGGAGACCAGGCATTTACACCTTTTTACTGGGATCATTCATTGATCAAAACCAAGGAGTAAAACAAATTGTCATTTATTCCATTGAAACAGACGTACACACAACGGATTACAATTATACAGAGGAGAACACACTTACTGGGGATCTGGGCTACAAAACTAACCTTTCATAGTTGATATAGCACAGAAAACAAAGTCTTTACAAGTCCTTTTAGATGACCGGGACTAAGTATATAATGTATACCTTGTTCACTTATGTAACTGTATTTGTAACAATGTACTATTTGTCACTTTAACTCTATGCCCAGGACATACCTGAAAACAAGAGGTAACTCTCAATGTATTACTTCCTGGTAAAATATTTTATAAACAAATAAAATAAATAAGCCCGAAAAGTCCTGGAACTGAACTCGGCGTGCAGTTCCTGCTGCCACCGCTCTTTACACTCTGGAGGTGCTGAAATCCCTTTTACCGGGAGCGAGTACCAAACGTCCTGGTACTCTTTTCGGCTTGTAGTTCCAGTCGCAACCACTACGGTCCCTTTTCAGAACTTGGCCCTGAAAAGTGGGACTTAGAAAATGTCTTGCCTTGAAATTTCTGAAGCCGGCTCGTGTCTATTTCTCACAGAGCATCTATTGGTCGGTTCAAATCTGCCGCTGCTCTCTTGGCGCTTAGAATCTCCTTAGCTGATTGGCTGCTAGGTTTCTTATAGGATTTCACTCCCATTCACAGATTTCCTCAGCAATCAGAGCGTGGGAATTTTGCCACCAGCCTATCAGCGTTTTGCCGGTACCCTGAAGCTAGGCGGGCACTGTTTTCAATTCTGCAAAGGGGCATGCGTCAACCTGGTACCTCTGCCTCTTAGCATATTGAACCCCCCCCCCCCCCCCCCCTGCCGAGCCAGCCTCCTCAGAGTCTGGGGCCGGGCAAATGTTCGCCTGCTAGCCCTCATTCATGTCAGGACGTGGCTACTCAAGGATAACTCCGGTACTCCATCCTCCCTAACACCTTGGCATCTCTGTGGCTTTCACGTTCCGGGACCCGAGCAGTCTTAGGGGCACCAACTTGGTAGCCAGCTGGTCTCTTGGAACAATGGATTTAGAAATCCCCAGCTCATATACAGTGCTCCAAGCATTATACATTTTAAACATACTCGTTTAATAAACTATATTTGGATACTGTGTCTTACTAAAAATGTCTAAGTCCTTCTTTCGGGTCAGGGATAGAATACTTGCTATTCTCACTAGCCATATCCCCGCCACACTGCAAAAACCTGACTTTACAATTTTACACAAAATAAACCTTGCAGCTTTATCAGATAGCTGGAGCACCCTCTGAACCCCTATGCCAGGTTCAGGGTGACTTGGGCATGAACTGGGCACCGCCCTCTATACTAGGGACCCCTGTACCATTCTGGGGATACCTTGATCCCCTATATCCCTTTTACCTTTCTGGTCTGTGCTGAAGCAGGGACTCGTGGCGGTGAGCGGCAAGAATGTTTTCAGGGTAGGATTTTGATTGGACCATTGTGTTTCAATGTATCCGAGAATCTTACCCGATTCTCGGCTACACTTTTGGGGTATCCAGTAACCCCAATACATATACTAGACTTTCTCCCCCCACCCCCTCCCCCCTCCTTCCCCAGTGAAATATCATCCAATGATATCTCATAAGGGGGGAAATAAATTCCTTCCTTACTCCAAATATTGACCATCGGGTTTCTCCCTGGATCAACATCCTGCCCATGTTTACTTACAGTATTTGATATATCCCGGTTTACCTTTCCTCTCTATAAAGATGTCTAAAAATGTTGTGTAGGCTATGGTCATGCAAAGTCGCCATCACTCTTTCGGGCAAAGACCAATAATATAAACACATATCCATCCCAGTAATTACAGAGATGCAAGCCTACATGAAAAACAATGTATTTTGGTGATTAAGGGATTCAGAACAGTGATGCTACAATGTAACCACCTCTAGGCAATTTGAGTGGTTTCATGCGTCATTTCAGTGTTGCATCATTGCAATAAACCAGTTTAATTTTCTCGCTGTTGTAGTGGCAAATTGATTACCAACACTGCAAAAATAATACTTTTAGAACCACTGTATGAATTGCTTAGTAATGGAATTGCATGGCTTTTCTATTAATTAGCAGAGGTCTACTTTCCATCAGTTTAAGTTATTGCATAACATACTGCAGAACTAGCGGCAGATACAGCTGAGATAATGGTTAAGACTCCTCATTATTAACCCTCTTCTCCACCAGCCAGACCAGATTTGATGAATTACCAGGTAATCACCAAACATACAGGTGTAGACCAACCTTATTTTTGAATGTGTGATTGGTTGGTTAGCCCCAAAACCTGGCCTGGTGGTGGTATTATGAAGGCAGGGTTAAAAAAAAACTCTGGCCTAAGCCAGTCAGATATCAGCTATCTTGCATCTTGGAGAACAAACAAGCAGATCTCAAGGAGAACTACCAGACTATAATAGTAATAACAGGTATACAAACGACATAAGTACTAAATGGTCAGAGTGCTCATAACAAGCCCAATTGCATCCTTGAAAAAGCACCAGCAGAGTGTAAAATGCGTGGGAGGAGATTTTTTTGTCAGTTTTGTCGTTTTTCGTGTTTTTTATTATGTAAATCAATAAATCTTCTTTTTTATTTTTGAATTTACTGGTGAGTTCCAAATATTTTTCATGGATTCATTGTTCCACCAATCCTTTGCCTTTTTCTACAATCTCGCATCTTGGGTCTGATTCAATATGGTGAGAAGTAATTAAAGTCAATGTCCGATTGTACCTCAAACCCTATTCTATCAGGCCCTTGGTATAAGTTACATTAATATGTTCTGCCCCCCTACCAAACTGCAAAATGGAGAAGAGAAGGAATCTGCTTCCAGTGCTTTTGTCATCCAGCTAAATGGAACTTAATGTGTGCATCTTCATTCACAAATGTGACATGAGTAGTCTTGTATTTTAAAGACATAGGGAGTTATTCATTAAAGTTCAATTAAACATTCCAATCATGGATACATGGGAGGCAGAAAGGGTGTTGCCTTCTTTTCTATTAACATAGAATGGGTTCAAGGAGCTTCTAACAGATGAAAGTAAATACAGTCATTGTACATGTTATATGTAATCCTACCTGCCTGACTTCTAGGGAGATTACATCAGTGAACGATATTTGGCTACTCAGCATACAGTAGGTTACCTTGACTTGGGTGCTGTATGCAGGCGGCTGGGCGATGCGGTAGCAAGGGTGAAAATAATGGGTGCCAGGAACTTATGTAGTACAACATCAGTCTTTATTCATGTCCCCAGACATGGCGACTCGGCACACACACATTACAATGTTGTCCTATTTTCTCGTGGTTATTCATGAATACTGTGCTTCCTCGAGTGCCCACTCTTAACACGCTGAGGGAGGTATATCTGCATAGTTGCTTTGCTGGTATTGGACACGGCCCCTTGGTCTTTTGGCGTAACTTCTGGTATACACCATTAAAGCTGTTATACGCCATTAAAGCTAGGCCCTTACTGGGATACTGGCCGGTTCTATGCAGATTATACCTTTTGTCCTCTCTGGGAACTGCCACTTCCATACAGGCGTAACCAGTTACTGGTATGGATCTGCCGGTAGAGCCGATCCTCCAACACCCGGGAACTCTCTGTCTGAAGCCCTCTGTGGGACCTGCTGGATTTCCCTAGCCATTTTCTGAGATCCTAACTTAAAGGGCACAGTACTTATCTATGCTCTCCTCTTGTCCTCCTGTAACCTTCCCCCTATACTAAATAGCCTATAGTGACGTCAGGATCCTTATGGCAACACTGGGTGGGGCACAGCATACACTAACCTGCTAGTAACCACTTAGGAGAGTGGTTACATATAGTAAGTGTCAGAAACTCTACATGATTTAATTGAGGACATTGGCTTGTATGGTGAATGTGTTAGAAGAAATCATGTATTTTGTGTGTGTGTGTGTGTGTGTGTGTGTGTGTGTGTGTGTGTGTGTGTGCGTGCGTGCGTGCGTGCGCGTGTGCGTCAAAGTTAAATAAATAAAATAAAAATTATTGTGCATCTTTCTTTAGTTTACAAATATTATTTAATTCATTATTAACTCACAAAATCTCTACACACACATACACACATACACACACAGTACCTTCGCTCACAGCATACACACAGAAAGCGTGCGTCACGTGCACGTGCATTCGCACAGGCGCGCGCCTGCACCTACTATAGGACAAGCCTAATGCAGTAGTTAAGCTGCAGATAAGGATTTTGGGTAGTGACATTTTAAGGAATACCCACAAGACAGGTCTCTTTTAGCTTTCTATCCATTTAAATTGATTTGTTAGAGCTTTTGCAAGTGACACAATTGTATATTGTAGAGTAAGTGTCGGACACTCTTGATTGATAGGGGCAGTTTGCTTGTTTTATGTATTTCAAGCATTTTGTCTATCAAAACAGGATGATCGGAGTATATATTTGTGTGAAATTACCATTTTGACTTTGTAAGCACTGATATTTCTATCAAAGCTCAAGCTAATGTTATGACATACTAAGGCAACAGTGCCCCCTTCTGTTGCAAAACTGAAGATAACCAATAGACTGTGTACACAAATGGACAAGTCCATCCAATTGATGCACTCATTTCAAAACAACATTATTGCAGTTTTACACTTAAAACAATATGATTTCGTCTGACTCAGCAGTGGGAGATTTACAATTTTTATGAGATTTGAAGTTTGTTGGAGGAACTCGTGTTTTAAAGGGTGTATATTTCTGAGGGGAATCTGAAGTGTGTTAAGATCAGCATATCAACGTGGATTTATTTTACATGTCAAATTGATGTGCCACGGACACTGTAGCACTAGAGAAGTTGGTTTACTAATCCTTACTTGGATTATACACATCTCGTCCAGTCATATAGTCAATCCACTTTGGTCTATACCCCTCCAGAACATAGTTCTCCTATTAGTTAAGCCAAGCACTATACACATGCAAAACATGTGGCAAATGTCTCATACATAAATAAACAGCTCAATTTACATATAAATACATATAACATCTTAATAGCAGCAGTATAAGTGGACATACTTCAGTCAATTCATAAATAATATAGGGATCAAAAAGGGGTCTTGTGACAGGGTGAATTCCCTATCTGTTTGTTATGCATGGGAGACCTATGTTTGAGATTTAACCTGCACAGTGCTGTGCTCAAACTTTAGTCAGAACAGGCTGACTTGATTAGCCTGCTCCCCTAGCTCGTTAGTGTCTTAAAGGAGCAATCCAAGCAAAATCGTACATGTGTTGTTTTTTATTTTAAATCAGTTCTGTAGTATTAGATAAATATAGCGGGTTTAAGCCACCTTCCCAGCAGTGCAATTTGTGTCAATATTCTTAGCAGTTTGAGCTGTAAACTGTAACAATAGATATTGTTAACTTAGTAATATAAGAATACATTGTAGCTGTTGAGTTACTCACTGAAGGATTAATTTGAAACTGAAAGGCAGGCATTTAGTGAACCCAGGGAAACAGGATGTTGCTGATCGATCACGGGAGAACCAATCGAATGGCAGCTTAGGTAATTTAGTTTTTAATGAAGGCAATCAAATGCTGCATATACAGTATTAAAAAAAAAAAGATATAAAAAATAAATTAAAAAAAAGATATATAGCAAATAAAAAGATCACTTGTGAGCACATTCACATGTCAGGCACGTTCTATTGCGCGGAATTTTAGTTGGCTGTTATTAGTCAGTCTTTCTATAATGGCGCCGCGCGCGCACGCACGGCAGGGAGAGGGGAGCCGACAGACCACGGCGAAGACGGAGAAAATCATCTTTTCGCTGCCAGCGCTGAATGTATGTATATGTGTGTGTATATATGTATGCGTGTGTGTGTGTGTGTGTGTGTGTGTGTGTGTGTGTGTGTGTGTGTGTGTGTGTGTGTGTGTGTGTGTGTGTGTTTTTGTGTGCCTGCACACATTTAATAAATATTTTATTTTTACCAATGTTTTTTTTTTAATAAATAATAAATGACACATACATATATACATACATACACATACATAAACACACACAAGCACACATAAACACACAAACACTGTACCTTCACAGCTCTCAGGCACGTTCTATAGTATACATACAAAAAGCATGCAGCACGTGCACGCGCGGCCGCACGCAGTATAGACCGGGCCTTAGGCAGGTCTGCAACCCTGCCTTTCACCATTATCCCCAGCATACAGTGCTTCCACTGCAGCAAGGGATTCTGGAAAATGACATGCAAATGAGCACACAATGTGTCACCTTTTGTCTGAAAAACCATTGTTACATGGAGCCCATATAAGCTAACGCTCGCTGTTAACACAGCTTTAAAGCACAGCATGGGAATCACACACACACACCCCTCTCTCGCTTGATTGTTCTGGGATGTTGCTTGTGCTGCTGGCGCCTCCTCCCCCTCCCGCTCCCCACACAGCTGGAGGAGAGGAGCTGCATGCTGGTTTTTCCGTGACTTCAAAAAAAGTAGTGAGTATTTTTTACTTTAAAAAAAAAAAACTCTCATTCAACATTCAACATTGGGACAACTATTCTGAACACACACACACACACGTATACATATTTGTACATACATATACACACCCACACACGACAGAGATAGCGGACATCCCAGCTTTTCTAGACTGACTGAGATCCTCCCCCGCTCCCCCCCTCTCCCAGACTCACCAGCTCTCCTGCACTGCACACAGCCCACAGTCTCCTGCACTGCACGGGTAAGTCCTGCGAAGGGGGTGCCTCTGCAACACCGACTTCAGGGAGAGCTGGGAGAGTTATCTCAGCTCTCACCCTCCGGCAGACGCGGAACCCCTGATCGCGATCCCAATAAAAAATTGCGATCCCGGTTATAACGCGGTCTCATTCTGTGGCCCCCGAGCACCGCGTTATAACGGTTCAGCTGTACTTGCAAAGCAGCTGCTGCTGCTTCGCTAAAATGTACTTCTTTCCCAGAATTGTTTTGCGTTTTTGGCAAATTCAACATAAACATTTTGGGAAACATTTCAGTTGAAAATGCACATAAAAAAATTGTGGAGGAGAAAAAATGTATGTAATTGACAGTATAACTGGCATAATCAACATTGAAAGAATTAATGGGTAAAAGAAGACTGTGGGGCCTATTCACTAAACTTCTATAAGTGCATAAATGCACTATAAATGCCCTTTTAGTGCAATATTGCACGTGTAGCTATTTACAAAGCTCCGCTAACAGTGCAATATCTCAGTAAAACGGCTGTCTACCGAGCTATAACAAGTAGTCTGGTAGCGCTCTCTCTCTCTCTCTCTCTCTCTCTCTCTCGTATACAGTAATGGTTACACAGTACATGAATAACACAGGGTAGGGTACAATGGTTACACAGTACATGGGTAAGTTACATACAGGGATGTGGGGTTAGTGGGCGTCTCTCAGGCTCTGACAGGTGCTGATGTAGTGTGCAGCTAGTTCTGCTGTGGTTTCATCTTCTCCCAGTAGGATCGCTTTCTTTTGGTTCTCTTCTATATTATAAAAGTTCTGGATAAGAGCTGGGATGCCTGCTTTCTGAGGCGAGTTTTAAGGTTTGTCAGTCTTAACACCATTAGCAGGGGAAGAGGTGGCAGGGAGGCGTGGGTAAGAGCAGGTGTATGTATATGTCTGGGTCCAGGATTAGGAGAGATATCCCCAGCAGCAGGAAAGAGTAGATAGAGGGTGTGAATAGAGAATTTCTGGGGATGCTTTTCATTGAGGGGTAAAGAAGTTGTTAGGAAAGAGGTGTATACATAATGGTGAAGTGTATGCGCACAGGAGGGGAGGAGAGATGAAGACATGGTGATAGGAGGGAAGTGGGGAAGTTGGAGAGAACAGCAAAGTTTACAAAAGGAGTGCGGAAACAGTAAGCAGAGAAAGCAATAGGGATGTTATAATGAGATGCAGGAGGAGAGACTTCCCTAGGAAGAGTACAATTATCAGAGCATTTAGTTTCACAGCTACAGAGTTGTTGTTGTTGTTGAAGTACAGAGTACTGATCTTCTTGTATGGTCCCCCCTCTCCCCCAGGACACCCACGAGCAGCTCAGTTAAATGCCCACGGTCCCAGACCCTGTTACACTGCTCGATCTTTTGGTTCAAAAGAGCTGTTAAGTATTCCATGAGTACTTCTTGTTTTTAACATTTTTCATTTGCAATCTTTTTATTTGTCTTTTGTTGTTGTTTTTTAATCAGGATTAGTTATGTTATATCAGCCTCCGTCCAAAGGAGGTCACTGTCTATTGGGGTAGGATCGTCGACTGCCGAATCCACTTCTGGTTTTGACGCTGACGATGCCACGTGGCGCACGTCGCGTCACTTCTGGTTTCGGATTCTATATATTTTTGCAGACAAGTGAGTGGGAGACGCTCTTTGACAAAGCGTCAAGAGAGTGAAACGTGTCAGTGGTGCTCCCCCGTGCCACCCTCCATGATGTCACCCAAATTTCAATAAATTGTTTTTAACCTATTTGGCTTGTGCTTAGCCCTCTTTTTTCGCCTGCTGTGGTCCGTTTTTCCTATCCTGGATTCTTCTATTGTCCTGAAACTAGTTGTGCATGTCTCTCTGTTCTATGATTCCTGTCACTGCTCAGTGTAACATTGCAACAATGTTGCCTTCCTCTTGCTCTCAGCCTGTTGCCTAATAACCTTTCCACTGGCTGAGTGGTATGATCCAGGACCCCCGGCTGTTGGTTTCTCCCTGCCGTTTTTACTGCATGTCAGGTCATATCCTCTTCCTCTTTTCACCAGCAGCCTTCAGGAACTGTCATGTCTCCCATCATCTCCTAGTAAAGTTGAATGTCTTTTACCTTTTCCTGAATTATTACAGTCCACACCCCCCTTTTTTGCATGCTGCTATTTTTGCTCAAGAAAAGCTTACAGAATAAAGGAAGGACTTTGTGTGAATACAAGGGGAAGGGGTTTCCCTGCAAGAACGAGACTTACAGAATAATATCACTCAGCTATCACGGAAGCTGAGAGAAGGAGAAAGAACCTCTTGCTGGAAACTGCATCACAGCGCTCCAGCGCATCCTGGCATTCCTCAAGGTTGTCAAAATCAGCGCGCTCTAACGCGTCTAGCGCAAGTGCAAACGCTACCAAGGCACGAGCTAGCGCAGAGGCTGCTCGCACAAGCGCTGCATACACTCAGAAAGAGCTAGCCATGACATTAGAGAGAGCGCTCCTAGAAGAGGAGGAGCAGAGGGATATTGCAATCGCTGCCGCTAGAGCCACCATTACAGCTGCTGCTACCGTCACAGCCACTGCGCGTAGGAAGGCCGAGTTGGACGCGAACTTAGAAGCCTTAAGTAAAGAAGAGGACACTGCAGCCCAAACCGTGGTCTTGGATGGAGCCACAAGACAGGATGGCGGGGAGCAACCGTAGAGTGGGTTTGCTTCAGAGGATCCAGCCCAACGTACTAAAGACTATGTGAGGAGCCTCACCAGTGTGAACGCCAACGCACCAGCTCTACCCGATGAGGAGGATATCACAGATGCCGAAGCTTTGGAGAGTCAACGTGGGAAAGATACTGTTTCTTCAAAGGCATACACTTTCTGGGATAGCTACAGCCACAACAGTGATCCACATGCCCGCACGAATACGGATGCATTACAACAGGCTCGCAATCCAAGTACGCCCACACAGAGAAACAACTCCCCACAGTGACCAGCAGTCATCGCACATTCACGTCAAGGAAGAAACAACTGCAAAGTCCCTCCCAGCAACCACCATTGGACCAAGTGCATCCTCTGTACGCACGCCAAAGGCCCCACCCGACCTCACAGACCAACACAGCAAACGTAGATGGCGGACAGGGCAATATACCAGAAAGCAATCACCCACATCCTCCGTAAAACCAACATACTGATGCATCAGGCCTAACAGACATGGGCAAGTCGTGAGTCATGATACGTCGTGATATGGTACAAAAAGGACTTACCAACTTCGACGACCGTCCTGAGTACTACAGAGTATGGAAGTGCACATTCAAGGATGTAATCAAGAGTCTGGTCTTCACTGCGAGGGAAGCTCAGCCTGCTAACCAAATGGTTTGGGAAAGAATCAACAGAGCATGCAAAGAGACTCAGGGCAGCAAACGTAAACCGCCCCCAAGTAGGCGTGCTATGGTAGCCCATAGATAATCGAAGATGCACTTTTCAAGAGAGTTGTCAACTTCCCCAGAATCACTGTGAAAAATTATACAAAGTTATGAGAGCTCGGAGAATTGCTGCAGGAATTGTAGTCTTCAAGAGCAGATCAATCTCTATCAGGTCTCAACATCTTAGATTCCGCTCGTGGAGTGTAACCCATCTTGGAGAAACTACCTCACAACCTTCAAGAAAGATAGCCTTTGCAAAGTTCAAAATACAAAAGGCAGAAGCAAATCACCTTTCCCCCCTTCTCATTCTTCTTGAGCGTTATTCGTGAAGCAGCTAAAATGAAAAATGATCCCATCTTCGCCATGGGTATGCCAGCGGCACCCAATGCAAGCCACCTAAAGAATGGAAGACCAGCGACAAGATAGAGTAACACTAAAACACCCGTCTTGGTCCACAGGACAGACGTTTCGCCTACAACCTACACGAGTCCCAACCATCCTGCCGCTGCAAACAAGAAATCACGGGACCCAAATAGAGAATGTCCCATACACAAAAAAACACACCATTTGTCACGTAAGACCCCCTGCTAGCACGTGACCTGCATACGGGACAAGGGTTAATACCGACGCTCGCAAGCGTACCCCCTCTTCACCCACTCAGGGGTCCCTCAAATGGGTTGTATCTCTCCTCAAACCGTCCCAATATACCACCGCCACGAACAGCACACGAGTGAGCACGTGACTTTAGATATGCAACCAGGGTTAATACACAAAGGCTTCTCTAGCAACCCCCCTTTCTCCTCTGCAAGGAACCAGCGAGTTAGTATTAACCCCTACTCAATTGCACATCATAACCATCCACTGCCACCACCTGAGGTTATGCAGATATGATAAAAGATCTTAGACTAAAATATCCGCCTCAGGTCCGTTTCTTATAGGAAAAACTATGCACTCTAACACACAATCAGTTGTAGTAACATGTGCCTGAATTTAGCAAGTTATTCTCTCCAGCGTGCACAAAGTTCATTCAGAGCCCAAAGCATTACTTATTAAATGGTTTAATATATATAAAAATACAGTGCTTGAATTACAGAAAAGGTATTACAAAATAAACATACAATTACAATTTAAGGCAGAGCAGCTTCTTAAAATAAAAGGGGTAAAACAGAAAAGTGCATTGGGTTTAAAATTAAGCCCATAGAGGAACGCAAGAACCTACTCAAATAATTTGGCGTTTGCTTCAAATGCTGTGCTTCCACAAATCACTTCTTCAGAGACTGTTAAGAAGCTATAAATGCACAGAGTGTAAACCTAAGCCATTCAAGGCCCCTAACTCCATGACAGAGCAGAGCAGGGAGGTGGGGGGAGGGGGGGATTTTCTCCTCACCCATCTGTAGCATCTAAATGCACCGAGGTTTGCGGAGAAGGGCGCAGTGGTAGATCCTGTTCTAAGATATGCCTTGCTGCATTACACCCAGAGGAACAACCTGAAAAAACTATAAGAATGTATGCTATTATCGATGACCAAAGCATCCGATCATTGGTCAGGTCAGGACATGAGCAGGGCGTATAGAAACAACAGGGAAGAGAATGAATGGCTACATCATATGTTCGGTAGACGGTAGAGTTAAGATACCTCTCCCTACACTTATAGAGTGCAATCACATGGCGGAGGACAGGAGCGAAATCCCCACACCAGACGTGGCACGCTATCACCCTTATCTTAAGGTGATAGCCGATCGCATCCCACCGTTAGCTCATAGCGCCCAGATCTTGCTGCTACTCGGCGGGACATCATGGGAGTACACAAAATCTGTGAACAGCGCAACGGTGCCCACGATGCCCCATATGCCCCGACCAGACTTGACCTAGGATGGGTGATAGTGGGTGAAGTGTGTATCGACAAGGTATACAGACCAGACAACGTAGATTCCCTACGAACAAACATATTGGAAAACGGACGTGTATCTCTCTTTAAACCATGTCCGAACCATTTCTATGTCAAAGAGAGGCTTGGGAACAAAGAGAAACAGAGGCGTATCAGCAAAACATATAGAGATGTCCTTGTGCCAGAAAAATGTACTGATGACCTAGGATGTACAGCGTTCCTGACAACGAAAGATGATAATAAGCAAGCGCCATCGATGTAAGACAGAGAATTTCTGAGGTTGATGGATAAGGAGCTCTTCAAAGAGAGATTGGGCAGTTGGGTGGCTCTGCTCCCATTCCGTTCACCTAGAAGACGTCTCACAAACAACATGCCTTCTCTAGACTCTCCTTACTACGCCGCAATCTACAAAGGGAACTGTAGACAAGGAATCACTTTGTGGCTTTCATGCAGAAGATATTCCTGAGTGGTCACGCAGAGCCAGCTCCCCCACTGAAGGAAGGTGAAGAATGCTGGTACCCTTCATCATTTAGCATCTACCACCCCCAGAAACCTGGTCAGATCCGGGTAGTGTTCGATTTTAGTGCTCAGTACCAGGGACTCTCCCTAAACGATGTCCTCCTTACTGGGCCAGGCTTGACAAATAGTCTCTTGGAGTGTTAATTCGCTTTCGCAAGGGGCCAATTGTCATAAAAGCAGACATCCAACAGATGTTCTACTGTTTCCTCATGCGAGAAGACACCAGAAATTACCTACGGTTCCTATGGTACCAGAACGACAATATTGATGACAAAGTCATAGAGTTTAGGATGAAAGAACATGTCTTCGGCAACAGCCTATCACCTGAAGTTGGCCCCCACAGACTCAAAAAGATGGCCCAAGAAGGGTAAGAAGATTACAGGGAAGATGCTAAGAATTTCGTCGAAAGAGACTTCTACAGTATATAGATGATGGGCTGAAATCAGTTCCCACAGAAGAAGAAGCCATAGACCTACTCAAAAGAATGCAAAAGATGCCAGTAAACTGTCACGAGAGATCAGGTTTTTTAACACCTTTTATACCGGGATCATATGATTAAGCAAAACAAGGAGGTGAAATAAATTGTAATTTATTCCAGGAAAAGACATAGACACAATGGATCACAATATGCAATAGAAAATACACTTACTTGGGATATTGACTAACAAACTAAATTTTCCTAGTCCAAATGGCTACAAAATGAAGTCTGTATGAGTCCTTTCCAATGACCGGAGGTACTCACAAAAGTCCTGGAACTCAATTTGGCATGCAATTCCAGCCGCGACCGCTACGTTCCGTTTTCAGAACTTCGCCCCTGAAAAGCGGGACTTAGAGAATTTCTTGCCTTGAAATTTCTGAAGCCGACTCGCATCTATTTCTCCCAGAACATCTTTGAATTTGTGCTGATGGTTTGGCGCTTAGAATCTGGGGTCCTGATTGGCTGCAAGGTTTCTTATAGGTTTTGGAGTCCCATTCACCAACCACTACAGCCAATCAGTACGTGGCAATTTCCCTGCCAGCCTATCACCGATTTGCTGGTATACTGAAGCTGGGTGGGCAACGATTTCCATTCTGCTAAGGGGCTTGCGCCAACTTGGCACCTCTGCCTCTTAGCATATTGAACCGCCACCCCCAGTTGTCTAGGCTACGCAAAGTCTGGGGCTGGGCAAATGGTGGCCGGATAGCCTTTTGTGCTATCAGATGGGGGTACTTGAGTGTAACTCCAGTACTCCGTCTGCCCTAACACCTTGGAATCCCTTAGTCTTTCAAGTCCAGGACCCGAGTAGACACAGTGACACCAAGCCTGGTGGCCATCTGGTCTCTCGGAACCAGGACCTGGAAATCCCACAGTTCATATTCAGTGCATCAACCATATATACCTTTTATCAAATGTACTCTTCAATAAAATATGCTTTAACACATTACTTGGCTAAAATAACTAAGTCTGTTCTGGTGCGAGGGATAGAATGAGAATCTTTACTTTATACTCACTAGCCTTATCCCTAACACTCTGTAAAAACCTGACCTGTTATTTTACCAAAACCTCTCAGCTTTGTAACTTAGCTGGAGTATCGAAAAAAGAAAGATTAGGGAGTGATCAACTTAAACCATACTAATTGTGATATAAAAATTAATGAATCCAATCGCTAATTGTGAAATGGGTGCAAACTGAACTGAAAAGTGAATCAGTAAAATGAAGGGCATAAAATGATTGTACCCCAAAGAAAATTCACTGAAATGCACACCACTAATTAAAATATAAACTTTTATTTATTATTACATAAAACATATATTACCGAGTGTATATACAGTATAACTATGTTTAAAAATAAATTAAATCGAATGACAAATGTACCAGTGTCCCCCTCAAATATAGCAACTCTTACTCAGTACATAGTGGTAGGGTGATGGGGTTGTATGGTGCAATCAGCAAAGGTGGAAAACCACCATATCAGTGGATAACACAGATAGTGTTTTGATAGTGTTACCAGAGCAGGAATTAGTGATGGTTATTATATCCCTATTTTGGTTTCTCCACCTATAGAGTGCTTAATATTTAATATAGTGTACCACAGTGCTAGGGAGCTAAGAGAGAGTAACTAGTAGGCACATAAGTGTCACTAGATACCTTGTAACATTTCTCACACTGCACTTAGGAGTAATACACGTGTATCTATAAATTACAGCAAAATGATACAACTACAAGTGCCACTTGAATCCACAGAAGTGAGCCCTTAGCACCCCTTGCACAGCCTAGGAACACTGAGAACGTATGAAAGGCACGATGCAAGACTCCAATATCACTAGGTGTAGATCAAGTAATATTCCCTGCCTGGTAAAATACAACTAAGCACTAAACTATCAACATATAAACACTGACAGGCTGACTAACACTGTATTAAAAACTGCTCCATGACAGAGCCTGCTGACGATATGATGTGCCCACGCATTCACACATATATATAGTGGTCGACAAATCCGGTTGCCCAGGGCGACCTGCCAAGCAGCTCACGCGATTTTGAATTAATTCCCCTGCTTGCGCCGAAACAAATTAAAAAATCCCCCTTCCTGATTTGACTGATGCGACTTGCTGGCCTGCTGCCAGGATTTTTTTGGCAGGCAGCTACGCTCTATGTGAGCCTGCGCTGTGATGTTGGCCCCTTCCTTTGGATCCTACTGCAAGGAGCAAGAAGGTGAGCCCCACGCCTTCATCCCCTGCCCTGCCTCCATTCCTTGCCATGCCTCCATTCCTTGCCATGCCTCCCTGCCATGCGGAGCTTCCTCCCTGCCGCACGGAGACCCCCCTGCCGCGCGGAGACCCCCCCTGCCATGCATGAGGGAGTGTGAGGGAGGGAGTGTGAGTGAATGAGAGAGTATGAGTGAATGAGAGAGTATGAGTGAATGAGAGAGTATGAGTGAATGAGAGAGTATGAGTGTGAGAGAGTGTGAGTGAACGAGAGAGAGTGAGCGTGTGTAAGTGTGTGAGCATGTGTGAGTGAGTGAGGGTGTGAGTGAGAGGGTGTGTGAGTGAGACACTGTGTGTGAATACAGACACCCACCCAGTCGGTCATAGTCTCCCACTCACCCAAGTGTCAGTCTGTCAGTCACCCACCAGAGTGTCAGTCAGACATCCACCTAAGTGTCAGTCACCCACCCAGCAGTCAGTCACCCACCCACTCAAGTGTCAGTCACCCTGTCACCCACCTCCCACCCCATCACCCACCCACCACCTCACCCACACTCTCTCTCTGTCACCCTCTCTCTCTCTCTGTGTCTGTCACCCTCTCTCTCTCTCCCTGTGTCTGTCACCCCTCCCTCTCTGTCACCCCCTCCCTCTCTGTCAAGCTCTATCTCTCTCTGTCACCCTCTCTCTCTGTCACCCTCTCTCTCTGTCACCCTCTCTCCCTCCCTCTCTCTCTCTCTCTCTCTCTCTCTCTGTCACCCTCTCTCTGTCACCCCCTCTCTCTCTCTGTGTCAATCTCTCTCTCTCTCTCTCTCTCTCTCTCTCACACCCTCTGTCTCTCTGTGTCACTCTCTCTCTGTTTGTCACTCTCTCTCTCTGTGTCATCCTCTCTCTCTGTGTGTCACCCTCTCTCTCTCTGTCACCCTCTATCTCTCTGTCTCTCTCTGTCTCTCTCTGTGTCACCCTCTCTGTCAGTGTCACCCTCTCTCTCTCTCTCTCTCTCTCTCTCTCTCTCTCTCTCTCTCTCTCTCTCTCTCTCTCTGTGTCACCCTGTCTCTATCTCTCTCTCTGTCTACCTCTCTCTCTGTCTACCTCTCTCTCTCTGTCAAACTCTTTCTCTCTCACATACACACACTCTCTCTCTCGCTCTCTGTCACACACTCTCTCTCACACTCGATCAGGATATCTTATTTACCCTATATATCTTAACTGCCTTATACCTACACCGAAATAACCTGTACTGCTTTCTTCCAGATCTGACTCAAGCTTCACACGGTAGACATCGGAATCCCCCCTAACCCAGAAGACAGGTAGGGAACACCTCCCTTTCAACATATAACATTGCGGGAATGAGAGTACCTGGACATTGAGGGACTGCGGATCAGGTAAGATCCCAGGCGGGATTGCTGCTTTAGATATTGTGAAGCGGGGGCATCCAGACACTGGTTAAGGGTTTCAGGAAACTAGTCATTCACATCTGGTTTTTTTCGCATACTCTCACACTCTTACACAACAAGGACTAATTGTAGTAAAATATAAATGTAATACAATGTAATGTAATACAATAAATAAACTTATTTCAAAAACCAATGTTGTTATTAATTCTTATTAGTTCAATTTCTTTCTTTTTTGTTTTTAAAAAAGCGGGACTGGGGCAGGGATAGGGACGGGGCTATATATATATATATATATATATATATATATATATATATGTATATATATATATATATATATATATATATATAATCTCTACAGTGGTGTGAAAAAGAAAGTACACCCTCTATGAATTCTATGGTTTTACATATCAGGACATAATAACAGTCATCTGTTCCTTAGCAGGTCTTAAAATTAGGTAAATACAACCTCAGATGACCAACAACACATGACATATTACACTGTCATGATTTATTTAACAAAAATAAAGCCAAAATGGAGAAGCCATGTGTGAAAAACTAAGTATAGCTTATGATTCAATAGCTTGTAGAACCACCTTTAGCAGCAATAACTTGAAGTAATCGTTTTCTGTATGACTTTATCAGTCTCTCACATCGTTGTAGAGGAATTTTGGCCCACTCTTCTTTACAACGTTGCTTCAGTTCATTGAGGTTTGTGGGCATTTGTTTATGCACAGCTCTCTTAAGGTCCAGCCACAGTATTTCAATCGGGTTGAGGTCTGGACTTTGACTGGGCCATTGCAACACCTTGATTCTTTTCTTTTTCAGCCATTCTGTTGTAGATTTGCTGGTGTGCTTGGGATCACTGCCCTGTTGCATGACCCAATTTCGGTCAAGCTTTAGCTGTCGGACAGATGGCCTCACATTTGACTCTAGAATACTTTGGTATACAGAGGAGTTCATGGTCGACTCAATGACTGCAAGGTTCCCAGGTCCTGTGGCTGCAAAACAAGCCCAAATCATCACCCCACCACCACCGTGCTTGACAGTTGGTATGAGTTGTTTGTGCTGATATGCTGTGTTTGGTTTTCGCCAAACGTGGCGCTGTGCATTATGGCCAAACATCTCCACTTTTGGTCCAAAGGACATTGTTCCAGAAGTCTTGTGGTTTGTTCAGATGCAACTTTGCCCACCTAAGCCGTGCTGCCATGTTCTTTTTAGAGAGAAGAGTCTTTCTCCTGGCAACCCTTCCAAACAAACCATACTTGTTCAGTCTGTTTCTAATTGTACTGTCATGAACTTTAACATTTAACATGCTAACTGAGGCCTGTAGAGTCTGAGATGTAATTCTTGGGTTTTTTGCAATTTCTCTGAGCATTGCACGGTCTGACATTGGGATGAATTTGCTGGGACGTCCACTCCTGGGAAGATTGGCAATTGTCTTGAATGTTTTCCACTTTTGAATAATCTTTCTCACTGTAGAATGATGGACTTTAAATTGTTTGAAAATTGCCGTATAACCCTTCCCAGATTGATGGACAGCAACAGTTGCTTCTCTAAGATCATTGCTGATGTCTTTCCTCCTTGGCATTGTGTTAACACACACCTGAATGCTCCAGACCAACAAACTGCTAAAACTTCGGCTTTTATAGAGGTGGTCACACTTGCTGATGATCAATTAATCAAGGCATTTGATTAGCAGCACCTGTCTGCTGCTTAACATCTAAATTCCTATGGAAGCAGTAAGGGTGTACTTAGTTTTTCACACATATCTTCTCCATTTTGGCTTTATTTTTGTTAAATAAATAATGACACGGTGTAATATGTCATGTGTTGTTGTTAATCTGAGGTTGTATTTACCTAATTTTTAGATCTGCTAATAAACAGATGATTGTCATTATGTCGTGATATGTAAAACCATAGAATTCATAGAATTCACAGTGCTAGATCTAGAATTTTACAGAAGCCCTGGAGATCTCCTAATTTAATCTTGGTGCCTGGGGCACAGGTACTGTAGAGAAAGTGACTTTCCAAAGTCACAAAGAGATAACGTGTTGAAACTGAGTTTTCTTACCACCTTACAAACGATGTAGTTCAGGTGGGAGGATTGCTGTTTCTCTGACTGGCCGGTCTGTCCGTATAAAACAGAGTAAAAAAAACTTCAGGCAGGAGAAAAGGTGAATAATCCTGCACCATAATTATCATGTAGGCCTGGAGCAAAGAGGCCACAGATGTAGCGTCATGTTGATCGTGTAGTAGGCACGAAATCCACCATGGCAATGGTCCTTGCATCCGTTTGCTCATGAATCACCGAGACCAAACTAATGGCCCATCAGTATAAACACCGTGGTCTTCCCTGCTTCTTAATGGGAATCCCGCTATGTGAATCCTACCGGGCTGCATCAGTCTGGAAGAGACACACATTGAGAGTAGACAGAATCAGTCACTCTCCGTAAGCGCCTCTAACAGGCGATCGCACAGCTTTTATTTTATTTTAATAACACAGTATTGAACAAGGGGCTATCTGGCACCGACCACATTAATTTCAGCCCCAGCGACCCTCTGCTTCCCGAGTTACAGGCTCTGGTATGGGGTGCCGATATCTCCGCCATGTTTAAATGTCCCATTTCATGTGACTGTGACATTTAAATAATGCAGGCTATATCGGTAGCCCATACCGGGGCCTGTAACACATGAAGCAGGGGGTCCCCGAGGCTGCAATTAACGCAGTTCATCAACAGAGACCCATTGATTCAATACTGTGTTATTACAATGAAATAAAAAAAGCTTCATTAGCTTAGAGGCTAGACGCTAGGTGATGAAGGGGTTAACCCAGAGTACCTGGTTTATTGGGGGTAGATAGGGTGGTTAGGCCTACTGGGAAGGTTGCATCAGGGGTTAACACCTGCATTACCTTAGCGGTTGTATCTGCTAAGGTAATGCATTGGTTAACCCCTCCCATTACCCACTGAGAGACCTAACCACCCAGTCTGTGGAAACTACCCCCTTCACCCACCCCCTCTACCCCCAATAAATGTTAAAATACAATGCAAACACCAATACTAGCCAATACACCCATTGACTGACAATGTGGTTACCTATGCACTCAATGGGAGCAAGGATAACTCCGATGCTAATGAAGGGGCAACCTACTACCCACCCCATCTACCCCCACCCCCTACCCCAACACATACAGTACAGGGCAAAATCCCTATTATCCAGATCTGGATAATAGCGCATTTGCCCATTAAAAATAAAACATTTCCCAGCCAGCATATACTAAATAAAAGTTATACTTACCCCTGCCAGGATGAATGCATTCCTCATCCTCCTTAACCACCCTAGCTGTTATTAACCGCTATGGTAATTAAGGGGTTATCAACCCTCCCGCTACCCCCCCAGAGGCGGACTATCCACCCTCTTTACGGCAAACAAAGGCAGGAAGCGCTAAACACCTTAACAATAAAATAGTTTCAATGAAGAATATAACACTATAAAACACTGTAAAAAAAATAATATGTAATGTAACAATAAATAGATAAAAGAACCTAAAATACAGGTATCAATAATATATGGATAAAAAAAAACAGTTGTATGTCCAAAAGTGTGAGTCCTGCAACCACAGTCCAAATCAGGGGATTTTCTGGTGTAGCGAAAGTGATCTGGACGTTTGGGCACAAAGAGCTGTAACAGAGGAAACAACTGTGTATGGAAGACAACAGCTTTCCCTTAATGTATGACTAGTAAGCGGTTCTGAATAAAGTACATGAAAGAGATACTTAGCTTGAGAGTTTCTTTGATGTGTGGTTGTGAAGATTCTCTCTGCAGTCCTCAAGAAGTGGGGAACTGTACCTTAATGAAGGAATACATAGCATAATAACGGTTTTAATAAGTTTAAAAGAAAAAGTGATTGAAAACTCACAAAGCAATTTTGTGTGCGCTGTTACATTTTAAGCTTTCCAGATTTTCACCATTGGAGTCCTGGGTCCAGGCACTAGGTCCACAGTTTCTCTTGCTCATTCTGGGCTTGGTGGGATCCTCCTCTGGGGGCTGTCCGCTCCCCTCGCTGTTGGTTTCCCTTTTCCTCACTCGTGTGTGCTGCTGCAAAAACCTCCTTCTGGGTAGTGCTCGGTACACTCTGGTATGCTCCGTCGGTGTATGGGATGATTCAAAGCTCTGTGTAGCCGACAGCTCTTCCTGGTATCGTGATGTCAGTGCAGGGCTATGGTGGCTCAGAAAAGACACCCTACGCGTTTCGCAATGTCCATTCTCTTCGTCAGTGGATTCCTCCGTTACAGCCCTTTGCGCCCAAACATCCAGATCACTTTCGCTATACCCTCCCTAGGACAACTACCTCCACTCCCTTTACCCATTGATTACCACTGTGGTAAACCATGCCCACAATATGGGTATTGATTGCCACAATGGCAATGAATAGGCAAGCTAAAAATTAAAATCACCCACTAAATAAAATACATTACAATTAAAACAAAAAAATACATTTGTCAAGAAACACATTGACTGTCAACGTTATTATCTATACCCTCAAAGGGACAAGGAGTGGCTCAGTGAGTAAAGACACTGACTGGGGGAAGCAGGGGAACCTAGTTCAGTTCCCAATGTCAGAGTGACTTGCCCAAGGTCGCAAGTCCTCAGGCAACACAAAATAGATTCTAAGCTCCACGGGGCAGGGACCTGTGCCTGCAAAATGTCTCTGTAAAGCGCTACATAAAACATGCTAAAAAAAAATGTCCTGTGGCTGCTGATAGATAGGAGATACTACACCTGTATGCTTGCTTGATAATCCTATTGTCTCACCATGTGAGCATAATTCCTGGTCCAAATACCCCAATACATTTTTAAGGTTGTGGCTTAAACAAAAATGTAATTTGAATGAAATAATAATAATGAATATTAAATCAGGGCCAATTTATCATAAGAAAAATGCTAATATATTTTTATGTGAACATCACCGGTATCACTATTCCCAGTGGGACTGATTTTGATCAACCTTAAGTATCATGTTAAGATCAATCAGGAGAAGACACATGTAGGTAATTTTGAAAAGATGACTTTGATATTAAAGACTGGAGTGTATCTGATACTTTTAACTGGAGATCACCTCCAATTACAAGCAGGTTAGAAGCATGTTGGTTATACAAGTCTCTCTAATTATGCAAGCTGTCTGCTCATCACAGATAAATATCTTCATTGTTTCCTTGGAAAATGTATCTATAATCGCTTGCTTGATAAAGGCAATAATAAATAATGTTTTGTTTTCTGTTTTAAAACGCCTAGTTTGCAATGTTTGCCTCCAAGGACCCAACTCTGTGAGATTTGGGGGTTCCAGGCCAAAGTCATGAAATTCTACTGAGACCTATGAGACTGACATTTTATTTCCTCTGGCTACTCCCTTTGTTTGTAAATTATATAAAACAGTTTAATCACAAAAGAGGTTAGGTAAAGAGTGTAAAAACTGGTCTGATTTGTTTAAGAAATCTATCATTTACACTTCACCTGTTGAACTCACCACTGACATTAGTTCACTTTGGTACAAGAAGGAACCGGTTCTCTACAGGTACTTTCTACACCTTGATGTTCTTGGGAAATTACAGTACAGTATATGCACATGCTTTAAGAGCTCATGACCAAAAAACACTGTAACACCTGTGTAGCTGGTGCTGCTGGTGCTGCTGGTGCTGCTGCTGCTTGAAACAAGGTTGAATTTTCCTTAGCAGATTAGATCACTATGGAGTGTAATGGATAATTGATTCCCTTTGTGCAGTGGGAGGCACAAGGCCAGAATGCAAGGGCTTTCTGCTCCGATTACAACTAAAGTTCTCTTACATAAACCATAGAGCACGCTGTTGTGATTACAGAATGGTCATTAAGTGGAAATAAACCAAACATTTAAAAGTTAATTTGTCATGCTCAGCAGCTCTTTACATCTCTGGCGCAATCTCGAATTATGGACGTCTGCTGTAATGTTTAACCACTTTGTGCTGCAATGCATTGCTGGCATCATCAGCACTGATTTGAGTTACAGTACAGCTCAATTTCACTTAACAATCTATATTGGAAGTGAAGGCAGGGCACTCAGCTACAAAACATTTATGGGGGATGAGACGGCTACTACGTGTGGGTGTGTGTGTGGTGCTTTTACCTGTGGTTCACAGGAGGTCTGAACCTTCGTTGCTGGGAGCCTGGGGTGTACCTGGTCAGTCCGGTGACAGCGCCTACACCTGTGCAAGATCCTTACTATGGGCCTCATGCAATAAGCAGCGATAAGCCACTTATCGGCAGCTTATCGTCAAAAATGCCTACTGCGATTCAGTAAACCCCGATAAGCTGGCGATGAAAGAAAAACTCTGCATTTTCTTTTCCCGAAAAAAAACCTCAGGGGTACTAGAATACAGCGAGTTGGAAAAGCTAGCGATGAGCGCTGAAAAGTTGCTTATCGCCGAGCGGTCTGTGTTTTTTTTTTATTATTTTTTTTTTTCGGGGGAAAAATGCTGAGTTTTGCTCTTATCGCCACCTCCTGTGCCCCCCCATAAAATCACGATTTATTATTTTACACACAACAATTCATACCACAGGCTGGCGGGGGTCCCCGGTGGACCTGACGGGTGTCCGCAGGCCCCACAGTGCACCCCAGGGGGTACCCACGGGTGTCTGGGGGCCTCTGGGTGGTCCCTGCTAGGCTTCGTGGGCCTCCAGGTGCCCCTGCGAGTGACTGTGGCTCCCCGGGTTGTCCCTATGGGTGTCTGGGGGCCCTAGGGTGGTTCCCACGGATGTCTGGGGGCCCTCGGGTGGTCCCTACGGGTTCCTGGGGCCCCACAGCTTTGGGGCCCTCGGTTCTTCCCTGCAGTGTCCCCTGTGGGTCCTCAGGTGGTCCCCGTGGGCGTCCGGGGGTCCTCATGTGGTACCTGTTGGCGTCCGGGGGTCCTCGGGTGTTCCCCGTGGGTCCTCGCTGGCTTGCGGTACCATTCATGTATGTAAAGAAATAAACGTCCTACATTTCAATAAATACACCTCGCCCCCACCAAATACATACAGTACTGTAATGGGCAAAATAACTATTATCCAGCTATGAATAATAGATTATTTGCCCATTATTAAACACAACATTAGCCATGAAGCTTAAATAAATCAAATAAAAACCGTTCTACTTACCCCTGGCAATATGAAGGACGCCCACGTCAAGTTACTGCAGGTCCATGTTCTCAGTTGCCAGAAACAATACATAGCAAAATACATTCTAATGGCCCCATGCCCCTTAATCACCTTAGCGGTTAATAGCCGCTATAGTAATTAAGGGGTTAACCCACCCTGCCCCGCTACCCACCCAGGAGGCCTAACCACCCACCCTGGACCCACTACACCCACCCTGTACCCATTGAGTGTCATAGTGGTACATCATACCCATATAACCGCGTTTGGATTCTTTAAGTCAGAAGGGACAGAGACATCGTATCAGAATTATAAGGAATGGAACAAAAATTGCAAAAGGGCAATCAAATTAGCAAAAATGGATAATGAAAAATTATATTATGTGGCTGTAATTGTTAGTCATTTTGCTGCCTTATTTTTAAAAAAAAAATTGCGATTGATTTTCTTTTTTAATTAATGATGTCTTGTGTTGGGTAATGCTTTTTAATGGTTGTTTAGCTGAGTTGTTTTATTAATTAATTGCTTTGTTGGTAATGGTTGACTTAATTCCTTGTTGTGTTTGTTAGTGCTTGTATTAATTGCATTTGTTGGCTAGTGTTTTAATTTATTGAATTGGGGTGTTAATGTGTTTTGGAATGTTTTATTATTGTGTCTTTTGTGCATTAATATATATTTTGATTAGGGTGACCATTGAGTGCTATAGTGGCTTATCAGGCCAATATTATATGGGTATGATGTACCACTATGATACTCAATGGGTACAGGGCGGGGGTAGTGGGTCCGCGGTGGGTGGTTACAGATGCAGCGGCCGTTATTGAAACACTTCACGTGGTGTATACCTCAGAATACCCATATTATGGCGCAGGATTTCTTCCAACCGTACCGCCTTAAGACGTGAGTGCAGAAAATGGCATTTTAGTGTTCTGGCTTTTAAACTCATGAAATTGACACAGTAGCACAGTACTGTGCACATTACAATTCCTTCATTTCATTGCATTTAATTGCACACAATCCATGAAATTCAAACAAAGCAACCGCGATAAACACGTGTGCCTGGGGCGATTGGCGGCATTAATGCCACGTGGAGTACAGCAGCGCACATGAAAACAGCGCTGTGATTTGTTCGAATAACGACCGCTGCATTTGTAGGCCTCCCGGGTGGGTAGCGGGACAGGGTCGGTTAACCCCTTAATTAATATAGCCGTTATTAACCGCTAAGGTGATTAAGGGGCTAGGGGCCATTAGAATGTATTTTGCTATGTATTTTTTCTGGCAAGGGAGGACATGGACCTGCAGCAAGCTGACAAGGACGCCCTTCGTATTGGCAGGGGTAAGTAGAATGGTTTTATTTACTTTATTTATGCTGACTAATGTTGTGTTTAATAATGGGCAAATAATCTAATATCCATTTCTGGATCATAGTTATTTTGCCCATTACTGTATGTATTTGGTGGGGGGCGGAGGTGTATTGTTTGAAATGTAGGACATGTTTCATTTTTTTCCATACATGAATGGTACCGCAGGCCAGCGGGGTTCCATGGGGACCACCTGAGGACTCCCGGACGCCCACAGGGACCACCTGAGGACCCACGGGGGACACCTTTGGGGAAGAACTGGGGGCTCCACAGCTGTAGGGGACCCACAGGGCCCATCCGAGGGCCCCCAGACACCCGTGGAAATCCCCCAAGGATCCCAGACACCCGTGGGGATGACCCTGTGGGACCCCCAGACACCCGTGGGTACCCCCCGGGGTGCATTGTGGGGCCTGTGAACACCCATCGGGACCACCGGAGACCCCCGTCGGCCTGTGGTATTAATCGTGTGTGTAAAATAATAAATCATGGTTTTATGGAGAGTCACCATTTTTATGGAGGTGGGTGTGACGGTGAAGGGGTTAACCAGGCTCAGGGTACAGTACTGAATGCGCGCTGGCCGTCAGAAGTTTTCTTTAAAATCCTTCTTCAGTGCTGCTCCCTGTCTCCCCGAGTTCTCTGAAGATTTATATGACTTTTGTCTTTACTGGGGTGCTGGGATCGGGAGATTTCTAGGCTGTAAGTTTCAGGGTGGGTTTGTCAGAGAAAGTCTTTACAGAATGTTGCTATGTATCGGGGTTCCCAAGTTATGGGACACCCCAAAAGTTGTATTTGGGTATTGAGTGAGATTCTCGGACACAGCCAAGCATATTACTCCGCCAAACTTTGACTCTGGAAGCATTATTACGACTCACCGCCAGGATCCCTGCTGCAGCATCATCCAGACAAAGTAAATGGGTATGATGGGGTTAAACTATATATGCAGTTCCCCAGTATAGCAGAGAAACCCAGATACACTAAACCTAGTGTGGGGGTTCAGGGGCTGCTCCAGCTAGGTTATAAAGCTGAGCAGGTTTTACAGTGTCTAAAAGTTTTAAAAGTATGTTCTCATGTGTACCAAGAATGAGGCTAGTGACTGTAGGGAATATATACACTCACTCCATCCCTGACACCAGAATAGGGACTCATAACTTTTAGCCCACAGAAACAGGACACAATATATTTTATTAAATGGTTATAGTTTAATGTGTATATGTATTGGTAACCTGTATATGAACTGAGGGATGTTCTAAGTCATGGATTCCGGCCAGCCCAGATGGCAACCCAGCTTGGTGCCTCTGTGTCTGTGCGGAGTCCGTACTTGAAAGACTCAGGGATGCCAAGGTGTTAGAACAGGAGGGGTACTGCAGTTCTGCTTGAGTACCCACATCCTGGGCTAACACAAGGCTATCCGGCCACGTTTTGCCAGAACTCAGACTCTGTGGAGCCTGGAAAGCGGGTGGACTCAGTATGCAAAGAGGCAGAGGTGCCAGGTTGGCGCATGCCCCTTTTGCAGACTGAGAAAAGGTGCACTCCTGGCTTTACAACCTGGCAAATTGGTGATTGGCTGGCAGGAGAATTCCCACGCTCTGATAGGCTGTTCAGGTTAGTTAATGAAAGCCTTAAGAGAGCTTGCAGGCAATGAGAAGCGCAGATTGCAAGTGCCAAACCAACAGCAGTAAATTCTAAGATGCTCAGAACTGAATAGACGTAAGCTTTTTAATGTAGCTGTCGCGGCTGGCATTGCATGCCGATAACAGTTCCAGGACTTTTGCGAGTAACTACCGGTCATTGGAAAATGCTCTAAAAAGGTCATCTTAGGGCATTCCGTTCCGAAAATGGATTTATTCATTTGCCCCAGTCTCAGTAAGTTTGTTAACCTTGAATTGTGTAACTTTGTGTGTTTGTCTTCTACGAGAAATAAATTACCATTTATTTTACCATCTTGTTTTGCTCAATCAAATGATCCCGGTTATAAAAAGGTGTTGAAGAACCTGGACTCCCATGACAGGCGTCTAAAACTGGTGGCAGAGTGGGATAGATTGAGCCTATGTTATAAACTCTGCGGTGTCTTATAACATAGCAGGAAACTTGAAGAGTGCGAGCTTCCATGACAAGGGGTAACTTACACACCTTTCACAAAACAAGGAAAAGACAGGTTCTCTTTCCCCTTAACTTAGTGCCTACATGTGAACATGGACAAGTGATCAGGATGACACCGAACGAAGATTGTTGCCGGTGTGTAATCTATGGGCTACCATCAGACGGTCATTCAAAGACGTTACTGGCGGAGGACTTGGAAGCTCTCCAAGCCCGGATGGCTTTACCAGAGGAGGACTTGCTTACAGCTGCAGCAGTTGCAGTGGTAACCCTTCAGCACAGGAGGTTATTCCTGCCACGGTGGCGGAGGATGGACATGGGGAGGGAGCGGTGCCCACATGAATATTATTGGGGCATCGGTTCTGGGGAGTGCAGCCGTGGTAGCCCCAGTGGCTAATGGACTTGCCACCCCCGGAATCGCCGCACTCTTTGCCTCATGGGTGGAGGGGGCGACCCAGGACTGGGCCGTGACAGTGCAGTGACATACCTTCACCCTCGGTGAACGATAGGGGAATACATGGAATATATGTGGAAAAAAATGATTCAGATAGTGTGATAACGTTAAGACAATGTTCAGTTTCTGTGCTGGATGAGTCTTTAGATTTTAAACTCACATTCTTTCAAATAAATAAAGGTATCTCGAAAGCAGTGGCAAATGTGTTTCCAATGGGCAGGTCTTCCTTCAATGTGGGGATATCCCTCATGGTATGCAAGAACCGTGTGTTATTCAATGTGGCAGGGAGAGAGAACTAATATAACCACTGGAAAGTGGCCAGATGGTCACAGTTCTCCCTGCTAGTTGCACTCAGAGTCAACGTTGAAGGGGAATCAAATAAAGGGTATTGAGATACAAATATCTCCAAATAGGTAGGCTGAGCATACTACTTAGTCCATATGCAAACAAAGGGTGAGCAGAAAAATACGTTTTAATATACAGTGTTGAAAATATAAAGTTTAAATCCCCAAAGCTGAGAACGATGATCGGGACACTATGGAGTATAAGCCAGAGGGCCTCAATATAGATACCCCTGAAAAGCAGTCTGATAGCCACAAATTGCTGTCATCAGCCACGAGGAGACCAAACGGCATATAGACACAATGGGGTATATGATATAAGTGTTCATAAGAAAAATCGCTGGGCCATTTAAATCGCCATTTTGTTTAGCGTTGCTATCACAGTATTCAGAAAGCCTCGATTACCTGTGATAGCAAAATTCACAAAACGGACAATTAGCCAGCGACGTAATGATCGCAACTCTCAAAAGGCCTTACCCGGCGATTTCTTTCAGCTGCAGTGAGAGCTGCTCAGAGAGAGACGCCTGTCCCTGCGCATATCTCACACGAAATTAATGTTTTTTAATAAAAAAGTTATTAATAGTGTACGTGAGCAGGGGGTCTCCGGAGGAGAACCACGTTGATTTGAAGTCCAGTGATGGGACGCAGGCCATTTAAATGCATAGGAGATACCGGCACCCCATAACTGCGCCTTTATCTCGGGAAGCTGGGGTCTCCAGACCTCAAATCAACGCGGTTCTGCTCCAGAGACCCCCTGCTTACGCACCCTAGTCATAAAATTTATATTAAAACAGCTGCTACCCACAATAAACATTAAAACCACAACAACACTAATTCCCACCTCTACCCCCAACATGATTGATACCAGGTGGTCCCCGCAGTGATCTCAGGTAGTCCCCACAGGCGTTTGGGGGTCTTCAGGTGGTCTCAACGCTTGTCTGGGAGCCCTCGGATGGTCCCCGAGGGCCACCGCTGGCCTGCGGTACAAATCTAGTGGCAATTTTTTGCTAACATTTAAATAAATACACCCCTCTCCCCCCCAACACATACATTACAGTAATGGGCAAAATAACTATTATCCAGATATGGATAATAGCTCATTTGCCCATTATTAATAAAACATTTGCGAGCCAGCATAAATAAAGTAAATAAAACTTTCTACTTACCCCTGCCATCATGAAGGGGGTCCTCATCTGCATACTCTAGGTCCATTTTCTCCATTGCCAGAAAGAATACATGAAAAAATAAAATACACTGGCAAGGAGGATATTATCTATTCCAGACTGCACATTTCAGCACTTTACTATTGCTATGATGCCGCCTTTACTATTTATATTTGCTATGGCCTCACTTCTCAAATTATGCACTTCTTTCTACCAGCCTCAGTATGTTTCTAACTTTATTCATATATCTCCATCTTTCCTTCCTTCACCACTTCTCACTTCACATAAACTCCTTTCTTACCTGTGCCCTCTGTCACCACACAGCTATATCACACCCCTACAAATCATCCTCACACATTCTCTTTCTATCCATGCTTCTCCTCCTTGCTTCTGGAGATATCTCTCCCAATGCTCTCGTAGTCGCCTGCCAAATGCAACCTCTACTCCTTCTGGTGTCAACCCCTCTATCCTGATACCTATCCCCTGCCACCCTCCCTCCTCTCTCCCATTCTCCTGTGCCCTTTGGAATGCTCGCTCCCTTTCTAACAAGTTCCTCTTTGAGGATGACTTCTTTCTCTCTCACTCTCTGCTCCTATTTGCTATAACTGAGACCTGGCTCACTCAGTCTGACTCTGCACTGGAAGTTGCCCTCTCTTATGGTGGTCTTTCTTTCTCCCACACTCCGTGCCCTGATGGCAGGGGTGGAGGCGTGGGGCTCCTCTCTCTGCCATTACCAAACCCTTCCTATCCCCCCTCTCTTTATTTTCCCGCCTTTGGGGCTCACACTGTCCAGATTTTCTCTCTTCTCCCTGTCCACGTGGTGGTCATCTTTTGCCCACCTACCTCTACTCATCCCCCTTCTGCCTTTCTCTCTCACTTTGAATCCTTGCACTCTTTCTTTCTCTCCTCAGACTCCCCTGTTCTCCTTGGGGACTTCAATTGCCACATTGATGACCCCTCTCTCCTCCCTTGGGCTTCCCGCTTTCTCTCTAACCTCTTCTTTTGGCCTTCAACAGTGGACTGCAGCCAGCACCCACAGGGATGGCCACTACCTAGACCTGGTTTTCACAAAAAAACTTTTCTCTCTCTGATTTCTTCATTTCCTCTCTCTGACCATCACCTCATCTCATTCTCTTTCGCTTCTCCCCTTTTCCACCTCCATCTACCCCCCGGTTCTGCAGAAACCTGCGCTCTATTCACTTACCTGACTTTGAGTCCACTTTACACTCCTCCCTCTCCTCTCTTAGCTCTGCTACAGACCCTGGCAATCTGGTCAGGAACTACAACTCTGCCTTGTCCTCCTCTCTTGATCTACATGCCCCGCTTTCTCTCTGCCGTCTTCGCCCTTCTAACCCCAGACTCTGGCTAAATTCCTATACGCACATGCTGCGTTCCTCCACTCGTTTCTCTGAACGCCTCTGGAGGAAATATCACACTCTCGCAGACTTCCTTCACTACAAATTTATGCTATCCTGTTTCAACTCTGCCCTCTCTCAAGCTAAACAAACCTAATTTTCTTCACTAATCAACAAGTCTAACCCACACCGACCCATCTCTGTCTTTGACTCTCTACTCAAACCACCCTCAGATGCCTCTTCTTTTTCCTCCATCTCACCTCAGGATTTTGCTGATTATTTTAAGGAAACGGTGGAATCCATACGTCAGAACATCCCCTCTGTTTCTTCCTGCCATCCTAACTCTCCTCCTGCTTTCCTGGCCTCTTTTGTCACTGTCTCAGAGGAGGATCTGTCACTGCTGATTCCTCTTTACGCTCCTCCCTCTCCTCTCTCAGCTATGCTCCAGACCCTGACAACCTGGTCAGGAACTACATCTCTGCCTTTGCCTCCTCTCTTGATCTACATGCCCCGCTTTCTCTCTGCCTTTCTAACCCCAGACCCTTGCTAAATTCCCACACGCAAATGCTGCATTCCTCCACTCTCTTGTTTCAACTCTGCCCTCTCTTAGGCTAAACAAACCTACTTTTCTTCACTAATCAACACGCACAAGTCTAACACACGCAAACTCTTCTCTGTTTTTGACGCTCTACTCAAACCACCCTCAGCTGCCTCTTCTTCTTCCTCCATCACACCTCAGGACTTTGCTGACTATTTTAAGGAAAGGTGGAATCCATATGTCAGAACATCCTCTAGGTTTCCTCTTCCCATCGTACACCGCTTCTTAACTCTCCTCCTGCCTTTCTTGACTCTTTTTCCGCTGTCTCAGAGGAGGATGTGTCAATGCTGATCTCCTCTTCTCCCTCTACCACTTGCCCTCTTGACCCTATTCCCTCCCATCTCCTAAAACCTTTTGCTCCTACTATAATCCCTACGCTCACACACATTTTTAACTCCTCCATTTACTCTGGTACCTTTCCATCCTCCTTCAAGCATGCAACAGTTATACCATTACTCAAAAACAGCAAGCTTAACCCTACCTGTCTTTCTAACTAGCAACCTGTCTCCCTCATGTCTCTCGCTTGCTCCGTTTTCTCAACACCTATTCTCTCCTTGACCTCTACAATCTGGCTTCCACACTGCTCACTCCACTGAAACAGCCCTCACTAAAATAACTGATGACCTCCATGCTGCCAAAGACAGAGGTCATTACACTCTGCTCATATTACCTGACCTCTCTGAAGCATTTGACACCGTGGACCACCTTCTTCTCCTTCACATTCTCCATACTCTTGGTATTCGGAACAATGCTCTATCCTGGATCTCCTTTTACCTCTCCCATCGTACTTTCAGTGTCTCTTTAGCTAACACCTCCTCCTCTATCGATCTCTCTGTGGTGGTACCTGGGGCTCTGTGCTGGGACCTCTTCTCTTTTCTCTGTTCACACTCTCTGTAGATGACCTAATAACATCTCTTGGGTTTAAATATCACCTCTATGCTGATGACACACAAATTTACTTTTCAACCCCCGACCTTGCACCTGCTGTACAAACCAAAGTTTCTAAATGTCTCTCTGCAATATCATCCTGGATGGGCCTCCTTAAACTTAACATGCAAAAACAAATCTCCTCATACTTCCTCCCAAGCTTGGCCCTACTACCTCCTTCCACATTAGTTGGAAGTACGATCATTCACCCAGTAGCCCAAGCAGCTGCTTAGGGGTCACACTCGACTCCTCTCTCACATTCTCCTCTCACATTCAAAAAGTTTCTAAAACCTGTCGCTTTTTCCTCCGCAATATCACAAAGATACGCCCTTTCCTCTGTTGCTCGACTGCTAAAACTCTGACACAGGCCCTCATTCTCTCCCGTCTCGGTTACTGTAAACTCCTGCTGTCCGGCCTTCCTGCCTCTCACCTGTCTCCCCTACAATCTATTCTAAACACTGCTGCCAGAATCGCTCTACTCTTTCCTAAATCTGTCTCAGCGTCTCCCCTGCTAAAATCCCTCTCCTGGCTTTCGATCAAATCCCGCATCTCGCTCTCAATTTTCCTCCTCACTTTTAAAGCTTTACACTCTTCTACACCTCCTTACATCTCAGCCCTAATTTCTCACTATGTACCATCCCGACTCTTCGGTTCTTCTCAAGGATGTCTTCTTTCTACCACCTTTGTATCTAAAGCCATCTCCAGCCTTAAACCTTTCTCACTGACTGCACCGCACCTCTGGAATGCCCTTCTCCTCAATACCTGACTAGCACCTTCTCTATCCACCTTTAAGACCCACCTTAAGACACACTTACTTAAAGAAGCATATGAATAGCACCGTGGATAATACTGGAAACATGATACTTAAAGCTTGCCCCCCTGCAGACACACTTACCAGAATGCCCTCCTACTGTCTCTGAACGTTCTCCCTACCTACCAATTAGATTCTAAGCTCCTCGGAGCAGGGACTCCTCTTCCTTAATGTTACTTTTATGTCTAAATGACTTATTCCCATGACCTGTTATTTATTTTATTTGTTATTTATATGATTACCACGTGTATTACTACTGTGAAGCGCTATGTACATTAATGGCGCTATATAAATAAAGACATACAATACAATCAAATGGCCCATAACCACTTAATCACCTTAGCGGTTAATAACTGCTATAATTCTTAAGGGTTTAACCCACTCTCCTCCGCTACGCACCTAGGAGGCCTAATCACCCACCTCGGGACCATTATAACCAGCCTGTACCCATTGATTGGCATAGAGGTACATCATACCCATATAATATGGGCATGATGAGCCACTATAGCAGTCAATAGTACCCTAATAAAAAAGCATGAAGGCGAAAAATACACAATAATAAAACATATACACAAGCACCTAAACACCCCAATGAAATAAATAAAAGCTCTAGCCAACCAATTAAATAAATAAAAGCACTAGCCAACAAAACAGTTAATTAATTTTAAACCACTAGCCAACAAAACAATTAATTAATAACACCACTAGGCAATACATCAATTAAAACCAGAAGCCAACAAAAGAAATAAAATAAAAAAAACTCTATACAAGCAGAAAATTAAATAAAAACAAGCCATCCAAATTACAAACAATTTAAGCCAAACAATAAACAGAAAAAGAAAAAACAACAATCAATGGAAAAAATGCATTTGCCAAAAAATGCATTGGCTGTCAATGTATTTATCTGTACCCTAAACGGGCATAGATTAATACATTATCAGTCAATGGGCAATGAAAAACATAAAAAGAAAAATATATAATTAAAAAAACCTGAAAAAAAGACATTTACATATATTCAATTTTTTTCTTACCTTTAGAAGTGTTGACCCTTTCTAATCCTGGAGTTTCTGGAAGCTCTTGTACTGCGACGTTATCAACGTCAATCCAACGCCATCCACCTTGAAGATCCGAAACAGGTAACATAATTCTTCTTTCTTTTATCTTCTCTCACCTTCTTCTATCTTCTGTTGTCATTATTTCTTTTATTTCTTTAATCTATCTTCTGTCTTCATCTGTCAATCCAACCGTATGGTAAGTCCCAATGGATGTTGTCTCGTTGTCTTCTTCCTGTTAAATGAGGCATGCAGGCCTTTATATAGGGCCTGTGATATCACATTTTATGGTCAGATGGTACAGCTCCAATCTGATTGGACACTGTATCATGGGCCCGCCTCTTTTTTTTTGGATGTGAAGTCATCTCCAAGGGAGGTACATCACATCCTTAAAACCACATGGCTATACCACATGGTATTACAGCCAATGGAATTGAAGACAATCCCATTGGTTGCTGTACATTAGTTCAAAAAGATGTGACATCATCCCTTAAAATTACGTCACATCCTGTATAAAAGCCTGCACACCTCATTTAACAGGAAGAAGTTGACGAGACAATATCCTTTAGGATTTACCATGGGGTTGGATTTACAGATGAAGATAGAAGATTAAAGAAATAATGACAGAAGAAGATAGAAGATGGTGATAGAAGATGAAAGAAAGAATTTTGTTACCTGTTCCTGATCTTCAAGGTGGATGGCATTGGATTTACTTTGATGGTGTCGCGGTATGAGAACTTGCAGAAACGCCGGGATTTGGAGGGCCAACGCTTCTTAAGGTAAGACAAATCTTGAATGTATGTAAATGGCTTTTTTTCAGGTTTTTTTAATTGTATTTTTTTCTTTTATGTTTTTCATTGCCCATTGACAGATAATGTATTATTAATCTGTGCCCGTTTAGTGTACAAATAAATACAGTGACAGCTAATGCATTTTTTGGCAAATGTTTTTTTTCTATTGATTGTTGTTTTTTCTTTTTCTGTTAATTATTTGGCTTAAATTGTTTGTAATTTGGATAGCTGGTTTTATTTCATTTTCCGATTGTTTAGCATTTTTATTTCAATATTTATTTTGTTGGCTACTGGTTTTAAATGATGTGTTGCCTAATTCTTTAATTAATTAATTGTTTTGTTTGCTAGTGGTTTAAAATTAATTAATATTTTTGTTGGTTAGTGCTTTTATTTATTTAATTGATTGGCTAGATAGTGCATTTATTTAATTGATTGGTTGGCTATTGCTTTTATTTATTTAATTGGGGTGTTTAGGCGCTTGTGTATCTTTTATTATTGTGTATTTTTGGCCTTCATGGTTTTTTTATTAGGGTGACCATTTACTGTTATAGTGGCATATCATGCCCATATTATATGGGTATGATGTACCACTATGCCAATCAATGGGTACAGGGTGGGTATAATGGTCCCAGGGTGGGTGGTTAGGCCTCTCGGGTGGGTAGCAGGGGAGGATGGTTTAACTCCTTAATACTATGACATTATTAACCGCTAAAGTGATTAAGGGGTTAGGGGCCATTATATTGTATTTTTTCTTGTATTCTTTCAGGCAACAGAGGACATGGACCTGGAGTATGCTGATGAGGCCGCCCTTCATGATGGCAGGGGTAAGTAGAAAGTTTCATTTACTTTATTTATGCTGGCTGGCTAATTTTTTATTTAATAATAGGCAAATGAGCTATTATCCATATCAGGATAATAGTTATTTTGCATTTTGCCCATTACTGTACTGTATGTGTTGGGGGGAGGGGGAGTATTTATTGAAATGTTAGCAAAACAAAATTGCCACTGGATTTGTACCGCAGGCCAGCGGAGACCCGCGGGGACCACCCGAGGGCCCTCCGAAACCCGCAAGGACCTCCTGAGGACCCCCGGACACCCGCGGGGACCACCCGAGGGCCCATAGACACCCACGAGGACCACCTGAGGACACCCTGACATCCGCGGGGACAACCCGAGGTCACACAGACACCCGCGGGGACCACCTGAGGACCCCTGGACCCACGCAGCCTCTGGTATCAATCATGTGGGGGTAGAGGAGGTAGGTAATAGTGTTTATTGTTGGTTGCAGGGGTGGTTGAAGGGGATATTTGGCCCTTGGTGGGTGGCGTGAGGGTTTAACCCCTTCATTGCCTTAGCGGTTACCGCTAAGTCAATGAAGTTGCCTTTAAATGCATTTTTATTGAATGGGATTATGCCGGGGGTCTCCCGTGCTTATATTAATGGATATCAGCTTCAGAAACTTCTGGCATCAATCTGATGCAGATAAAAAGCATTTTTTTTCCTAAGTTCCGCCTCGCTGCTTCTCAGCAGGTTTTCACCACCTTCACGCCAACTTTTCCTGGCGTAAGGATTTTGGGAGAAACTCGCCATTCTAGAGCCACGACGGGCCTTGATAACCTAATCGTGGCTACTCGAATTGCACAAGTTTCAGAACCTGCCGATAAGTGGCTTATCGCTGTTCACCTGGCGATTTTCTTTTTGAAGGCTCAAAATTTTGGTGATTCATTCTTTTATCGCCCACTTATCGACGCTTACAGAATCGTAGTAGGCATTTTGACCGATAAGTGCTCGATAAGTGGCTTATGAACGCTTAGTGCATAGACCCCAATGTATGCAGCGGCTGTGAACAATAGTGCCGGTGACGCTCATGAGCAAGATTGCGATCGTAAGTTGCAGCCACTGGGAGACACGGTTATATTGGGGCTTATTTCTCTTGGTCTTTTTGTGGCCATGCAGCGCTAAACTGTTTGCATAGCGCGTATACATTCCAGGGTTACTGTGCCTCTCAGATCATATATTTACCAGCATATACCACTGACTGTTTATATATCTATCTTGGTATACATACATTAATCTACTACCCTCAGATTATAGATATTCCATTTGGCACTTATTCAGTTAATTATATAAACACTTGTTCATAGCCGCTGCATCCATTGTGTCTATATGCCGTTTGGTCTTCCCGTGGCTGCATAATGCAATGTGTGGCTATCAGACTCTGAGTGCAACTAACAGGGACTACTGTGACCATCTGGCCACTTTCTCAGTGTTTATAACATAAAGTCATCCTTAAGATCTTTCCGCAACCTAACAAAATGATGTGGCCAATGCATACCCACCATTGCTAGAGAAAGCTGCCTGGAAAACGCCCTGCCCATTAGGAAATCTTTTAGCTCAAGGGTCAAGTGCCATAGCAGTGACTGAAGTATGCACAGTGTAACCTTCTTTGAAACCAGTACTAAGTCAATTAACTTCTTTAATCACTTGAGTTTCTGAATGGGCAGTCGATAAATCAGATTTACAGAATTGATCTCTATACCTAAAAAGTTATTACAGACACAGGACCCTCGTTTTTTTTATTCTGCCAATTAAACCCTAAATTTCTTAGCAATAACCTGACATGTGCAGCAAGTACCCAAAAATTTCTACCCCTTCTGGACCCACAAATAAAAAAAGTGATCTAGAAAATGCACTACCCCATAAAGGCCAGACTCTGTCTTTACCACCCACTCTAGAAAGTAACTGAAAAGCTTAAAAAGAGGACAAGCCTATAGACATGAAAAAATCAACACGGCCTCTGAAATAGCAACCCAAAATATGGAATGATTCCGGATGCACTGGGAGCAGCCTAAAAGGCAACTTAATATCGGCCTTGGCCATCAGGGCTCTTTGCCACATTGCATTACCACTGTGGTGGCTTAAGATTGCTAATGAATGTACCATAGTTAAGCTCCCCGGAATGCCAATATTCATGGAACCTCAACCCACAAATTGCTCAAAGGAGTATGATCAAAGAGGCTTGCAATCCTACCCAACCTCCCTTCCTTATCAAACTTCAGCTGGACCACTTCACTTTGTTCTACTACTGAACAAAGGTTTGTACTGCAAACCAAAACCCCACCGACTCATGATGGAAAAAGAGAACCCAAATTGTAAGCCTTCGTAAAGCAATAACGCTGAAGATCTATTGGGACAGCGGCTGAACTATGGCAACATGATACCTACGCTTACTTAACTCTGGGACTGTTGGGACATCCTCACCCATTGATGGTTTGGGTCTTGATTTTTTTTTAAACATTGTGATACCTGGTGTGACGGTTAGGGGGTACCCAGACTAATAATAAAGATATTATGCCCGTCTTGGTGCCCCTGAGCCATCTTGGGGAGTTTGAAGTGTCAGCTCTGCAACCCAGTTATGGCATGTGCACTGTATTTTAATAAAGATGTATGTGTGTGTTTTACTGTTCCAGGAGTGCCAACCAGCGGAGATGCACAGGGTGTGAGTTTCAGGGACGATTTTACGGTGTGTTGTCAGGGTGTTTTGTTTGGGTAGAAGGGGGCCAGACTTGCTGCTTACCCCGAAACATTTACCCAGAAATCCTACCAGATTCCTGGGGACATGAAGACACAGACCACCGGACAAAATCCTCCCTAGGAAGCAGTTTGCAGCTCAGCGCCAGATCTCCCTGTTTCAGCACAGACCAGAACCGTAAGACCGGGCAGGGGTTAAACACATTCCAGGGTATATGCCCAATCCCCCTGAACCCAGGGTAGGCGTTCAGTGTATCTCCCACCAGGTATAAAGTGGCAAGAGTAAAAATGTTTTTACGTTCAGCGCTTAAGGAATAAAAGCGGCTGTTTGGTAACTTTGGTTAGAAAGCTCCTAGCGCGCTGAAACTTGCGCATAGTTCAGATAGGAACATATAAAACGACCAGAAAGTAATTTTTATAACTTTTTATAAAAATTGATGAATGAAAGTCCCCCTCAAATAGTGTATTAAACATAATATTTATATTTGGGCTTTCATTCAGGACACCGGAAACAAAAAAATACTCATTTATTGCAGCCCCCACTTAGTCCGTGTGTATAGTGCCCGCGACGACGCCCAAAAACAAATGCATTGCCACCGCGGTCTCATATGCTAAGAAGCAAAGGTGCTACGTTCGCGCTTTCCCTTAGCAGAATGAGAAGCCCCTTCTGCCAGGTTTGTGAAGTATTGGCAACTCAGGGATAGGTTTGAAAAAGTTATTCCCACGGAGAGATTGGCTGCACTAGTTAGGTATAGGGTTTTGAACTCTATAAAAATCCCTGCAGCCCATCGGGAATCCGATTAATGTAAGATTCACCTAAGATTAATGCAAGCACCATCTAAGATTTCGTTTGGACAAGCCACAAGGTAAGAGGCCGCTGGCATTAACTACCTCCCTTAAACCTGCCAACTTGCACCCACCGGCTAGTCTTTACTGTCAAGGGAGACCAGGTTTATCAACAACTTTATATACTGGGATAAATGATTGAGCAAAGCAAGGAGGTAAAATAAATTGTAATTTATTTCAGGAAAAGACATACACACAATGTAATACAATTTACAGGGTTAAAACACTTACTGGGAACAGGGCTAACGAATAAATCTATCCTCTAAACGAAATTCACAAAAATGACCTCTGTAGGAGCCCTTTCCAATGACGGTAGGTACTCACGAAAGTCCTGGAACTGATTTCGGCATGCAATGCCAGACGCGACCGCTACGTTCTTCAGAAGTGGGAATTAGAAGAATTCTTGAGTCAAAATTTTTGCAGCCGGCTCGCGTCTATTCAGTACAGAGCATCTTTGAATTTGCTGCTGTTGATTTGGCGCTTGGAATCTGCGCTTCTCATTGGCTGCAAGGCTCCTTATGGGTTTCGAGTCCCATTCACAAACATCTACAGCCTATCAGAGTGTGAGAATTCTCCTGCCAGCCAATCACCGATTTGCCGGTATTGTAAAGCCGGGTGTGTACCTTTTCTCAGTCTGCCAAGGGGCATGCGCCAACCTGGCACCTCTGCCTCTTTGCATGCTGAACCCACCCACAGTCCTGGCTCCACAGAGTCTGGGTCCTGGCAAATGGTGGCCGGATAGCCGTGTGTTAGCCCAGGATGCGAGTACTCAAGCAGAACTGCAGTACCCCTCCCCTGTTATAACACCTTGGCATCCCTGAGGGTTTCAAGTGAGGACTCCGCATAGACCCATAGGCACCAAGCTTGGTAGCCATCTGATCTCCTGGAATCCATGACTTGGAAATCCCACAGTTCATTTACAGGTTTTCAGTACATATAACTATTAAATATAACTCTTTAATAAAATATACTGGGTCCTGTCTTCTGTGTGATACACTTATACATGTCCCTATTCTGGTGTCAGGGGTGGAGTGAGTGTATATATTGCCTACACTGTCTAGCCTCATACTTGGCACACTTTAGAAATGACATAAACTTTTTACACACAAGAAATCACTCTCATGTTTATCACTTAGCTGGAGTCCCCCGATCCCCTATTGGGCATGTATCTGGCCACCCTTCCTTATACTAGTGACTCCTCATTACACTAGAGACCCCGTGTATGATTGAATGCCTGTTTACCTTGTCTGGAAGATGGTGCAGCAGCAATCCTGGCGATGAGTCGTAATAGCGTTTTCAGAGTCAGAGTTTGCTCAGAGCAATGTGCTTGACTGCATCCGAGAATCTCAATCGATTCCCGGATCCAACTCCTGGGGTATCCCATAACTCTGGAACCCGATATACAGACACATTTTGTAAAGACTTTCTCCGACAAACCCACCCTGAAACTTACAGCCTAGAAATCTCCCGGTCCCAGCATCCCAGGAAAGGCAAAACACACAAATCTTTAATGTCGTATAATTTGCACACAGTCACAGTAATGCATTTAGGACATCTAGGTCCAAGAGCTGACACTCTAGGTCCCCAACACATGGATCAGGGGTATCCAAGTGGGCTGAACCTTTATTAGTGAGCCTGGTTAACCCCTTCACCGTCACATATACTTTCACACATTATTCCCTCCTAGCCCTAAACCCGGCCTAACGGCAAGATAGTGAAAAGGTTAGGTGAGAGATTGCGAGATGCTGACCCACTCACCATGGATCCCCTGCCTAAGGGCAGTGGACTCATTATACAGATACATAACACCCCAGCCTATATCTGAAAACATGGAAAACGAAGGGCCGACCAATCAGATAAGACATTGGCTCAGCGAAGACAGAGACCAAGGGCTCAACCGAGATGGACCAATCAGGTCTGGGGGCTGGACAGTGCTGTAGGATGGCCCATGGTGTGGGTCCACAGGAAGAGTGAAATATAAACTGACCAATAAGGACAAGCCAACAGGGCTTAAACCCAGGCATCACTCCCCGGTTTCAGCTCCATATTTCCCAGAGGGCAAGATGCCTCGCTTCCAGGGGGTTGACATTGCTCCAATGTTGGAGAGTATACTCTGCCAGCAGGCAGGCCCATCAACTCCCCCCCCCCCCCCCATAGTCCCACAACACTACTCCCCCCACCCACCCCCACACACACAAATCCAGTCCTTGGACTCATTGTATGCTTCGCTAAATCAATCACTGGCCCAGAATCACACAGAATGTACACAGTAAGCACATACACTAAGTAAACAGTTTTTCCATATGACTTACTGAGTGATATACAATGACAGGGCTGGAAGCCAATGGCTACTTTGACCATACACATAGGTCACCATCTTCACTGGTTTGGGCAACCAGTGAGCTTAACCTTTAATATACTCATACAGACTGACCCTATTGTCCGTGTGGGTGGGTGTGCGTGTGTGTTTTAAATCACATCAAGTAAAAGACAATTAAATTAAATACTTCTACAATTAAATCAAACAACTTAATATTAAAGGAAATTATCAAGTCAAGATCCTTATGGGAGGTTTCAATGTAAACATTTGTGCCCAGTAAAAAGACAAGGCATTAGATTACATGAAGATACTGAACAAACAAGATGTGGATCAGCAAAGCAAAGTGACAGATACACCATATCACTAAAGCTTTCAATAGCGACACTGGAATAATTGTTGAAGACATTGAATTGGGAAGAAAAATGAATCAAAATCAAAGGTAAAAAAATTAGTCACCTTTGATTTTCAAACAACGTTATTTGTGCTATAGGTCCAGAAGGCCTCAAGCAAAAGTGAGGATCAACAACTGTGTCAACTCTATGAAGATCATAATGGAATGGAACTAGAAGTGAAAACTATGTTTACCTTGGCCAGTAAGTATCAATGAATGGGACAAAAAACAAGGAAGCACTAGCTAAATGAGTGAGTGCTGCATGAATGAATAACTGTTCCCAGTTCCAAGTGAAATAGTGTCCAAGAAAAAATCAGCGCACCTCAAAAATAAAGAGAGAAAGAAAACAATAGTGAAGCAAATTCACAACAAGGCTCATGAAGAAGCAAAGGTGAGATGCACTTACATGAAAGTGCCTGAGCCCAGACACTTAAAGGTATCTTTTCCTCCTTTCCTCAATGCAGGACGGATTTTCAAGGAAAAAATATAACCTCTTAATAAAGGTTAAAAAAAAGGCTTCTTTATAGATACAACCACGTACAACTCAGGGCAGAGTCCATACATAAAAACGGGCCCAGCTGCTGAGTTTCTCTCCCCCTCCGGTTGCCGCGACCATCCTCGCTGTTCCCGCCGGCGTCTGACATTCTTCCTGTTTCTTGGGTGTTGCAGGTCCCCGTCACCCTTTGCGTTTCGCAGGTGGTTCCTGCTTCCTCACGGGCATACATCCTTAGTCCTCGTGTCATCTCCTAATATTGTCCCTCTCTAATGCTGGTTCTAATTGAATTGTATTGAATAACCGCGAGATGGGGCATATAATGGGTAGTGGGTGTACATAACAAATACAAATATTTACAATAAATGACAGAATGCACACATGACTGAAAATATACATTCTACATATTAATTAAACATTATATTACATATACTAAAGATTATTGTACATGGATTGACTTGAGAAATTGATAGGTTGGCACTTAGGTTTATGTCACAATGCCAAAGATATGTTATGTTATCTATTGAAATGTATATATTGTATATGTATATATTATTCTACTTAGACAACTATTTTTGAAAAAATATACTGTATATATAAATTGATTTTGACTGTATCACTATCATATTAGTACTTGAGTCTTAAATATAAAGTCTCCTTAGGGACAATACATTTATTTAGATAGTATGTTGATTGACACTTGACACCTCCAAAATATATTTTCTTTAAGATTCATATATTTACCATATATATTAATTTATTTTCATCTGACAGTATGACTGTCCTATTTAGTTCTTACAGATCTTATCTCCTTAGAGACAATACACACTTTGTTTGAGACTGAGAAATCAGGCAAAAGTTCATTTTGGGAAACACTGGTAACACTTTCTATACTAACTAGATATTATTTTAAAAAAAGAAAAATTAGAAAAAAATCCTTATGTCAGAAAATAGCCCAAATCTATTTTGCTTTTTAAACCCACAGGGATTAAACTTTGTAATTTGTATATCCACATGGTTTCCTTTTGGGAAATTTTCTGGACTAGATCACTAGATGCATTTGGAAGAGAGAGAGAGAGAGAGAGAGAGAGAACCTTCTACTGTGCCTATAGAGAAAAGTGTTTGACTAGTGCATTCTGCCGGTGCTCACATATGGTTGTGAAACGTGGACCCTAATTGCTAATTTAATTCAGAAGCTTCAGATCATTCAAAAAAGCATAGAGTGATTAATGCTGGTATTACCCAAAGAGACCAGAAAAAAATGAATGGGTTTTAAAGCCAAAAAAAGTCAGTAATATCACAAGGATGAAGAAACTAAATGGCAGTGGGCCAGACATATCACATGAAAGAATAGCCATTGTTGTACAAAGATGGTACTCAACTGGATTTCAAGGAATGTCAAAAGGATAAAGCGACGACCAATAGTAAGATGAAAGGATATAATCAGAATATTTGTTGGAACTACATGGAGAAGAGTTGCTTGAAACGGCAGTACCTATAAGATAATTAATATGTATGTATGTATAGGTATAGTTGTGGTGAGCGCAGGAAATAATGAGGATGTATATGGATACATCAATTAGTGATAATATACTTCAAAGACGAAATAAAATAGCATAAAATAGCAAAATAGGGTTTTGGTGAGGGTGAAAGATGAACAGGTACGTATGATAACAGCTATTCTCACACGGACAAGTGTGAGCTCTTCACATAAAGGTATCTTTAAGTTCATGTTGCCACCCCTCAGGATTGGTCCATGGATTCCTAGTTGCCTGTATTAGTGGACAGTCTGTGTCCTTGCAGTGATCCAGGAAAGGATGACAATCGTAGACAAAGATAAAACGTATGGACTTTATTAGAAACAAATAAGTATACATGAACTTACATGTATAGAAAAGCACTTCCAGCACTGGTAGCCGCGTTGAGACCCGATGTGGTATCCTCCTGCTTCCGCGTCCGGTCAGCAGGACCTCCGTCAGAGCACTAGCAGGGGCTATATATGTACACACACATACTTCTACTGCTGTGAAGCGCTATGTACATTAATGGCGCTATATAAATAAATATATATATGTGTGTGTATATATATATATGTATATATATATGTGTATATATATATATATAAATAACGGGCACAGATGAAAAATATCAGTAATTAATACAATAATACACAATGTGTCATGGAAGGTGTTCAGGGTAATAACCAAGTCCCGATTTTCTTTGATCCTAACGAGAATGACAATTGGGCCACAATAGTAAAGTATGAAACGGAAACTTTATATAGAACTAGTAAATTGGCTACTTACAACATTGTCACAGGAGACCAGGTTTATCAACACCTTTTTATACTGGGATCATTGATTGAGCAAAGCAAAGAGGTAAAATAACTTGTAATTTATTTCAGGAAAAGACATACACACAATGTAACACAATTTACAAGGTTAGCACACTTACTGGGAACGAGGCTAACAAATAAATCTGTCCTTTAAACGAAATTCACAAAAATGACCTCTGTAGGAGCCCTTTCCAATGACCGGGAGGTCCTCACGAAAGTCCTGGAACTGATTTCGACATGCAATGCCAGACGCGGCCGCTACGTTCTTCAGAAGTGGGACTTAGAAGAATTCTTGAGTCAAACTCTTTGAAGCCGGCTCGCGTCTATTCAGTACAGAGAATCTTTGAATTTAGCGCTGTTGGTTTGGCGCTTGTAATCTGCGCTCCTGATTGGCTGCAAGGCTCCTTATGGGTTTCAGAGTCCCATTCACAAACCTCTACAGCCTATCAGAGTGTGGGAATTTCCCTTGCAGCCAATCACCGGTTTGCCGGTATTGTAAAGCTGGATGGGCACCTTTTTTAATTCTGTAAAGGGGCATGCGCCAACCTGGCACCTCTGCCTCTTTGCATACTGAGCCCACCCGCTGTCCAGGTTCCACAGAGTCTGGAGTATGGCAAATGGTGGCCGGATAGCCGTGTGTTAGCCCAGGATGCGGGTACTCAAGCAGAACTGCAGAACCACTCCTGTTCTAACACCGTGGCATCCCTGAGGCTTTCAAATCCGGACTCCGCACAGACCCATAGGCACCAAGCTTGGTAGCCATCTGGTCCCTCGGAATCCATGACTTGGAAATCCTACAGTTCATTTTCAGGTTATCAGCATATAACCCTATTAAACATAACTCTTTAATAAAATATACTGTGTCCTGTCTTTTGTGTGATAAAAATATATAAGTCCCTGTTCTGGTGTCAGGGATGGTTGATCGCATATATTGCCTACCCTCACTAGCCTCATTCTTGGCACACTTTAGAAATAACTTTTAAAACTTTTTCACACAAGAAATCACTCTCAGCTTTATCACCTAGCTGGAGCTCCCCCTGAACCCATATACCAGGTTCAGGGTACCTGGGCATGTATGTGGGCACCCCTCCTTATACTAGGGACCCCCTGTTATACTGGGGACCTCATGTATGGTTGCAGGTATACATTAACCCTTTCATGCCCGTTTACCTTGTCTGGATGAAGCTACAGCAGGAATCGTGAGTCGTAAGAACATTTTCAGAGTTTGCCCGGCCGGAGCAATGTGCTTGGATATATCCGAGAATCTCACTCAATTCCCGGATTCAACTTTTGGGGTATCCCAGAACTCCGGAACCCCAATACATAGACACATTCTGTAAAGACTTTCTCCGGCAAATCCACCCTGAAACTTACAGCCTAGAAATCTCCCGGTCTCAGCACCCCAGGAAAAGCAAAACACAAATAAATCTTTAATGTCGTATAATTTGCACAGTCACAGTAATGCATTTCTGACATCTGGGTCCAAGAGCTTACACTCTAGTACCTCAACACACGGATCAGGGGTAACCAAGTGGGCTGAACCTTTATTAGTGAGACTGGTTAACCCCTTCACCGTCACAGTAGCTAATAAAATCAGGCAGTGTGGGTGTGTGTCACCTCACAGACAATCAGTGTACAGATAAACTGGCTCCCTCTCTGCTTGGAATCCTCCGTGCCTGGAGTTCTTAACTCCTGCAGTGCTGTCTTGCTCTGCTCGGTCGGGTGCTGCTCCAGCAGTGTGGTTACCTCTCCGTTGCTGGAATTCCCCATCTTACTACCACGATCACGTGGCTATGATGTCAGACGCCAAAGTCCACAGCTGTAACTGTGCATTCGTAACACACATACTATTGAACTCTCTAATGTTTTCTAGAACCAAACACTTGATCCGTAACTATATATAGCATATTAAAGCATTAAGATAAATGCACAATAAAAGTTGTATAGCTCTACGCGTTTCGTTCCTAGCATGGGAACTTCATCAGAAGAAATAAAATATTCTATGTGCACTCAAGTTAAATACACATCTAGTTACCAATGTGCCTAAAAAAACAGAGGAGAAAATGGAAAAGAAGAGGCAGGCGTTTAGATTCTTTAAGTCAGAAGGGATGGAGGCATCGTATCAGAATTATAAGAAATGTAACAAAAATTGCAAAAGTGCTATCAAATTAGAAAAATGGATAATGAAAAAGGATTGCAATAGAAGGTAACATCTACCCTAAAAATTTCTTTAAGTACCTTAAGAACAAAAAAAATAGAAAAGAAAATATAGGACCCATCAGTGTGAGATGGGCAGGCAGATTATTGGAGATAAGGGAAAAGCAGAGGTATTAAACAAATTCTTTGCCTCTGTGTTTACTGCATATTAATGAACAATTGGTTAACTGAGGGAGAAGTTCATAGGCGGCTTGAAAAAAATAATGTAAATAAAGCATAATGTAAATAAGGCACCTGGCCCCTATGGCATACATCGAAGAGTTCTCAAGGAGTTAAGTTCAGTAAAACCATTACATTTTATATTCAAAGACTCCATTTCCACATGCTCAGTACCACAAGATTGGCGTAAAGCAGATGTGGTGCCTATATTTAAAAAGGGAACTAGATCACAACCGGGGAATTACAATCCTTTAAGCCTGATTTCAATAGTGGGGAAACTACTTGAAGGTTTAATACGGGATATAATTCAGGAATAACTAATGGAAAATAAAATTATTAGTAATAGCATGGATTTGTGAGGGATAGATCATGCCAAACTAACCTTTTTTGTTTCTTTGAGGAGATAAGTAGTACTTTAGACCAGGGAAATGCAGTTGATGTGGTCTACTTAGATTTTGCAAAGCTTTTGATACGGTTCCACACAAGAGGTTGATGTACAAAATAAAGCAAATTGGACTCAGTAAAAATATATGCACCTGGATTGAAAACTGGTTGAAGGATAGATAACAGAGGGTTGTCATAAATGGAACTTTTTCAGGTTGGGCTAAAGTCGTGAGGGAAGTACCTCAGGGATCGGTACTGGGACCACTGCTTTTTAACTTGTTTATTAATGACCTTGAGGTTGCGATCAACAGCAAAGTCTCCATATTTGCTGATGATACTAAATTGTGTAAGGTAGTAGAATCAGAGCAGGATGTAATTTCTCTCCAGAAGGACTTGTGGTGTCTGAAAACTTGGGCAGGTAAAATGCAGATGAGGTTTAATACAGATAAATGTAAGGTTATGGATTTGGGAAGCAAGAATAAACAGGCGACTTACAAATGAAATGGGGATAAATTGGGGGAATCCTTGATGGAGAAGGATTTAGAAGTGCTTGTAGACAGCAGGCTTAGCAATGGTGCCCAAAGTCATGCAGTAGCTGCAAAGGCAAACAAGATCTTATGTTGCATTAAACGGCAATAGATGGAAGGGAAGTAAACATAATTATGCCCCTTTACAAAGCATTAGTAAGACCACACCTTGAATATGGAGTACAATTTTGGGCACCACTCCTTAGAAAAGACATTCTGGAACTAGAGAGTGCAGAGAACAGCCACCAAATTAATAAAGGGTAGGTTATGGACAATCTACTTTATGAGGAGAGGCTAGCTAAAATAGATTTATTTACATTAGAAAAGTGGCATCTAAGAGGGGATATGATAACTATGTACCAATATATTCGGGGACAGTACTGGGAGCTTTCAAAATAACTATTAATTCCAAGGGCAGTACAAAGGACTCTGGGGCGTCCCTTAAGGTTGGAGGAAAGGAGATTTCACAAGCAACAAAGGAAAGGGTTCTTTACAGTAAGGACAGTTAAAATGTGGAATTCATTACCCATGGAGACTGTGATGGCAGATACAATAGATTTGTTAAAAAAAAGGTTGGACATCTTTTTAAATAGGAAAGGTATACAGGGATATACCAAATAAGTAAACATGGGAAGAATGTCGATCCAGGGAATAATCCGATTTCCAATTCTTGGAGTCAGGAAGGAATTTATTTTTCCCTTTTTGAGATATCATTGGATGATATGACAGTGGGGTTTTTTGTTTGCCTTCCTCTAGATCAATAAGGAAGTATAGGTATAGGATAAAGTATCTGTTGTCTAAATTATTTAGCATAGGTTGAACTTGATGGACAGATGTCTTTTATCAACCTCATCTACTATGTAACTATGAATGATCTATTACGGATGTTAGTGCTTGTGATAGGTAAAAGCGATGTTCCCTTTAACCACACCTATCCACAGAGTTCCATTATATTTAGTACTTTATTTATCAAATGTTTTACTAGGAAGTAATACATTGAGAGTTACCTCTCATTTTCATGTACTGTATGTCCTGGGCATAGAGTTATGATGGCAAATACATGGTTACAAATACATAGTTACATTAAGTGAACAGGGTTATTATACATTATATACAGACAATGCATGCACATTTACAGTATTAAACATTGGTTCAAAAGTCTTTGCACTGTAATCCGGAAATATTTAAGCAATATCTATGCTGTTAAAATAGAAGGAGGGAAAGACTAAAATATACCAAATTTTCTGTCTGTAATATGTAGAGTGTGTCATAAAAGCGTATTATCTCGTCACATGTCAATTCTTGAACTGATTCCCTGTAAGTCTCACCAATTAGGTGCAGTCTCACTTATTTATCTATTTTGCATAAGGAGTAACCTTGACTGAGTCTCACTGATAGAAATGTAAATGACTCCACTAAAATGCTGTATGTTTTGCCAAATTTCACTGACTCTGCTCCTTGGCTGTGACCATGCACATTGTTTTCTTTACCTCAGGGATTGTTATAATTACCCCTTTCTATTTATAGTCCCAGTTGTAAATGAAAAAGATATTCAGACTTTCAATGAAGGTTTCATTTAGATGTATCAATACATATAATTGTTATTGGCCCCTTTTGGTTTTAAGTAACGTTAACGTCTGCTATAAATGGGGAAGTCACAAAAGTGGTCCATTTTTAGCCAAGGGAAATATATGAATGCACCTGCGGTTCAAAATCAAGTCCTGGGGTGCTGTTCTTGAAAGTTGTGCTTTAATAAAAAGCAGAAGGAAAAGTTCTGTGATGTCTGCCCTTTCAGGCCATCTTATTTCAGAGGAAGTTTGACATTTCCCTTATCCTAGATGAGACCGTGATATACAGTATTGTGTTTGCATTTAAATGTCTGCACGTTTTTGGTCCAGTGCCACTCATTTCTTTAGAAGGCTCTCTTCCTATGTAAATTGAGGACTGGCTTACAGTAACATGCAGATTCAGAGAACATACAGTAGGGTGTGTTTTAACTTTATAGTTGCGCAACGGCATAGTTTAAATGTTTGTTTTGGAGCGCTCACGTGTATTAATCTAGTCTAGAGACTAAGGCTTGACATCACCTCAAAATTCCTGCATTACATAAGAGGCAACATCTGCCGGGGGGAAACTGAGCCTGACACTGTTTAAGAGAAAAATGACTTCTTTCAGAGGCTTTCCTGGCTGACTTTGAGGATGATTAGGCGCTTAGTGTTCACATTACACATGTTATCTCACAATCTTTTGTGTGAGTAAAACATAGACATTTGCTATTGGGTATTACAACAAAGAGTTTTAACTAACAATAGTTTTCCAAATGAGCAATGCATTATAAAGTTAGTAAAGTACCCGTCAATTGCTAGCATTGTAATTGTTTAATCCTTTCTCTGATAAATGAGCCTGCAATGCATTGCTCAGCATCAGCAATGCATTGCAGACCCCTCTGACAGTTAATTGGTTAAGATAGCTGTATTGGCAAACTGTAGTTCTCAAATGTACATCAAACGAGTTTAGTGAGTGTTTTAAGAGATATTGTAGACTTTAAACTTCTACTAAGACAATACACTTCAACATACCTCTACTAGGCGCAGAGACACTTTAAGTTAAAGCTAAAACTCGCTGCCAACGCCTGATGCCTCTAACCTTTTTAAGTGCCTTTGTTCGCAGAGTGAAAGGCTTTTCTGTGGTTATTACTCTGGGCTACAGAGTACTGGGGGCTAGTTGTGCATGAAATTAATATTTACATTTTCAGTCCATTTGGCATAAGGAAGCTTCATTCTTCTAAAAAAAAAAATAAGTTATTGAAGTTTACAAGTTTATTGAAATGCATGTCATTATTATATAATGTACGTAGAAAAGCATACAGGGCACTGCGGATTAGTAAAACTATTTATTAGCCAATTTTTAAAGCGGTGTTTCGACCTATAGTGGTCTTTATCAAGTGAGACTGTGGCCACACAGAGCTGCACCCTTTGCAGGATAGTATTTATACCTCTTGCTGTTTTCTCCTATATATCTTTTTAACAGTATTTGCGCTTGATCTTTGTTCACACTTCTTTCTACCAGCCTCATGTCTTCAACTCTATTCATATATCTCCATCTCTCCTTTCTTCACCACTTCTCAGTTCACATGAACTACTTTCTTACCCGAGTCCTCTACACAGTCACTACACAGCTATACCCCCTGCACTAAAACACACCCGCACAAATCCTCCTCACACATTCTCTTTCTATCCATGCTTCTCCTCCTTGCTTCTGGGGATATCTCTCCCAATCCTGGTCCCTACCTTATTTCTATCCTAGGAAGTTTTTCAGGCACACGGACTTAGCTAATGAGAAATGTAATTCAGCTTAGAAACCAACGTTTCGAATGAAACACACTCTTTATCAAGTTGAGGTCTGACAGGTATAGGTAACAGCATATATTTATACCCCATAACTTACCCTCCAGGATGTGCTGCAGCTGAATAACGGAGCAAAATCAGGTCCCACCATGACGCGATGGAGGCGTGCGCATCACACGGTGCACGCCACTGTGTACCCGGCGCATGCGTGCAACGATGCGTCAAAGCATCCACACATACCGGCAGTCCCGACATCGCACCCCCTCCATTACCTAGGCAACATGATGCACAGCATCACACATGGCAACAGAGACGCAACACACCAAACATGACAACAAACCCCAGTGAAAAGAAATGCAGCTAAGAGACCAAAGTTATGCACACCATGTACCACTATAGATACTCCTAAGTGAAGGTAGATAACCCATAAGAGCATAAATGGCAACATTAATCACATAAAAATGTATAAACATTTTATTAAAAAGAAAAACAAGTGAACATAGTACAATAAATAGAACTCATAATACAAAACATACTAAACTAACAAACAACATATAGACAAACAAATAGAAGTGTCACTGAAATTAAACTAATCATCTCTACTAGTCGTCCCTAATCCATATTGGAACTTCATAGCAATCAAATACCGATGATGACGGCGGTGGATATGCGCAAATCCGCAACTGCAACAACTTGGTCAACCCCTGTCTAGAAAACATTTTAAGTTTAGCTGTTCGTTGAGTCCACCTCCATTTGACGTCCTCAAAAAATATATCCAATATGCTTCCATTCTTAATAGGGCTGTGTCTCTATCTAGGGCCCCCCTTAGTGGTGGTACAATTTCTATTCCCATTACCCTCAACGCTGATATAGGATGTTTGTGTTGAACACAATATTGTACTGTGGGTTCTGTACCCTTCTTAATAACGCTTTTATGCTCTATAAAGCGTTGTTTAAGCATTTTTGTCGTTTTGCCGACATATAGTAATCCACATGGGCACTTAATAAAATATGCTACATGTGATCCCTTGTTTTATTTTTACATTCCCACCAGTACAAGGATGACAAAAAACATCCCCAATACAGAGACTATTGCATATCGAGCAACTACAGCATCTAAAATTGCTAGGCTTGCCATGACTCACAAAGTGTGTATTTTGGTAATATTTTTTCTCATCAGATTTAATTAGTTTATCTGAAAGATTTCTCCCCCTCCTATAAGCTAGCATGGGGGGTTCCTGACAAATATCACCCAAAATTGCGCTGCGCACGAGAGCTGACAGCTGCAGAGAGGAGAGCACGTGGAGTCCTATGAAGTGAGGAGAGAGCTGACAGCTGCAGAGAGTAGAGAGATCTAGATGCCGGTGAAATTATAACGCGATCCCAGTTATAACGTGGTCTCATTCTGTGGACTCCAACGACCGCGTTATAACAGGGTCAAGCTGTATATATTATTGGCGTATGTAACAGTTACAGACCAGATTAAAATGTAACACAGCCTTAGTTTTGAAAGAACTGGTGGTGGCTGTGAGAGTCTCGGGTAGATTGTTCCAGTTTTGGGGTGCATGGTAAGAGACCGAGGAGCGGCCGGATACTTTGTTGAACCTTGGGACCATGAACAGCCTTTTGGAGTCAGATCTCAGATGATAAGTGCTGTATGTGGTAGGGCTGAGGAGCTTGTTCATATAGATGGGTAGCTTACCCAGAAAGTATTTGAAGGCAAGGCAGGACAGGTGAACTTTGCGCCTAGACTCAAGTGATGACCAATCTAATTCTTTGAGCATTTCGCAGTGATGTGTGCTGTAGTTGCATTGAAGAACAAAACTGCATATTGAATTGTAGAGGGTGTCAAGTTTGCTAAGGTGGGTTTTAGGTACCGAGCCGTATACTATGTCTCCATAGTCGATAATTGGCATTAGCATCTGCTGTGTGCCCCTTTTGTAAAACGTCAATATATATTTTGTCATATCCGCTTTCACCAAGCGAATATATGTACTTACAGATTGATTTTTAATGGGTGCTATGAAGGTGACCAACTTACACGCCCTTGTAGTATTCTCTGTATCAGGTCCGTCTGCAGTTAGTATTGGTTGCGCCACCTCTGACACACCCCTACAAATCCTCCTCACACATTCTCTTTCTATCCATACTTCTCCTTGTTTCTGGGGATATCTCTCTCAATCCTGGTCCCTGCCTTATTTCTACATGCTCTCCTCCTCACCGGCCAAATACAACTTCTACGCCTTCTAGTGTCAACCCCTCCAACCTCATACCCATCCCCTGCCACCCTCCCACCTCTCTCCCTTTCTCCTGTGCCCTTTGGAATGCTCGCTCCCTCTCTAACAAGTTCCTCTCTGTGCATAACTTCTTTCTCTCTCATGCTCTGCTCCTATTTGCTATAACTAAGACCTGGCTCACACAGTTCGACTCTGCTCTGGAAGCTGCTTCTCTTATGGTGGCCTTTCTTTCTCCCACACTCTGTGTCCGGATGGCAGGGGTGGAGGCGTGGGGTTCTTCTCTCTGTGTGACAGTGAGGGGGTAGCCAGGCCATCAAAAAGATATTCTGCCCTGCTGGTTACCTCTGATCCATATTTGGGGCTTTTGAGTGTCAGCTCTTGAATCTGTTTATTGTATCTGAAATGTATGTAATTGTACGACAATAAATAATTTTCTGTGTTTTTCCTTTCCAGGTGTGCCAGCAAGCAGATATTGCTAGGCTATGAGTTTAAATAGGGGGTTTACGGAGAAAGTCTTGTCAGAATGTGTCTAGGTAGCGGGGTTCCAGTGTTGCTGGATATCCCAAAAATGTACCCGGGAATCCAGTCGGATTCTCGGATACATTGAGACACATTGCTCTGGCAAAATCTCCCTTTGAAAACATTTGCGCGACTCACCGCTAGGATTCCCTGCTTCAGCACAGACCAAAAAAGGTAAAAGGGGCATAGGGATGCGTGGTATCCCTGAAACAGTAACTGGGTCCCTAGTATAAAGGGGATGCCCAGTTAATGCCCTGATCACCCAGAGCCTGGTATAGGGTTTCTGGGGGTACTCCAACCATAGATAAGGTTGCGAGGGTTTTTAAAAGTCTAAGTCCAGTTTTCAGTGTGTGTAGGGATAAGGCTGGTGAAAATTAACCTGAACGCTTTTTCATTCTATTCCCCATAACCAAAGGGCTGAAAAAATATGTGAAAGTACATTTTATTAAAGTGTATAAAAGTACATATGCTTGTGCACGGTATATGAGCGGTGGACTTCCAGGTCCACGGTTCCGAGAGACCATGTGGCTACCAAGCTTGGTGCCATCAAATCTGCTCGGGTCCCAGACCTGAAAGACTCAGATAGAAACAGGATGGATGTGATGCTCTAAATTGAGACCAGTCCTTTTTGGACATCCAATATAATATAGGTCCACAATGGGTTAACCTTAACAACGTTGGAGTGCCCCCAATAGAGTTGATTGACAACTGGTGGGACAGACGTGGAGTCAGCCAGACCCTCACTAGATTACAGTATCACAAACCCAGACCAGTGTTATAGAAATAAGTGGTCAATGACCATGGTAAACAGGAATCAATGAAAAGCACTATGGCTCTTTACCTGTACTACCAAGGGGGCACTCGTGTCGTCGGCGGCGTGCAGTCCATCTTGTGAAGATCCAGAGGAGTAGAGAGCGTTGATGGCGCACTGCCAGGGGGTCCTGAGAGAGTACACTTAGTACGAAACGCGTAGGTGCGTTTATCTGTCCGTTCCCTGTGTGTTTATCAGCATGCAATAAACCTAACACCATTTTTTCATCTTTGGAGTGGCCTGGCTGTTTCTTTCTCCTGATTGACTCTCTCAGGACCCCCTGGCAGTGCGCCATCAACGCTCTCTACTCCTCTGAAAGCCTCAGAGTTTGCCTAGGTGTGAAACCCGTTTGGGTACCGGAGTTAGCCTCAATTACTCATGTGCTGGGATGAATGGAAGTCATAGGACCACCATTTGCCCATCCCCAGACTTTGAGGAGCCTAACTCCACGGGTAGCTTCTGATTAACAAGTGGCAGAGGTGCCAGGTTGGCGCATCTCATCTTCAGATTCCGAATCAAAGCTTGCCCGGCTTAGATAGACTGGCAGCGCTCTTATAATTTGGTAGGATTTTTCCCACACTCGGATTGGCTGTAGTATTTCATGAATGAACTCTGAAATTCTATTAAAAAAAAACCTCAGCCAATCCGTTCGCGAGATTCTAAGCGCCAAGACAGCAGCGGCAAATTCAAAATCACCAAAAGATGCTCAGAGAGAAGTAGCAGTGAGCCGGTGTCATGGGAGACCAGGAATTTACACCTTTATACCGGGATTATATCACTGAGCAAAACCAAGAAGTAAAACAAATTGTCATTTATTCCATTGAAACAGACGTACACACAATGAATTACAATAAACAAGAGGAAACACACTTACTGGGGGTCTGGGCTACAAATCTAACCCTTCCTAGTTGCAATAGCACAGAAAAAAAAATCTTTACAAAGTCTATTAGATGACCGGGACTAAGCAAGAAAAGACCTGGAACCGAACTCGGCATGCAATTCCTGACGCCACCGCTCTTTCCGCTCTGGAGGTGCTGAAATCCCTTCACCGGGAGCGAGTACCAAACGTCTTGGTACTCTTTTCAGCCTGCAGTTCCAGCCACGACCGCTACGAAGTATTCTGAGAACTTGTCCCCCAAAAGTGTGACTTTTGGTCATTTCAAATTTGCTGCTGCTCTCTTGGCGCTTAGAATCTCCTAAACTGATTGGCTGCTAGGTTTCTTATAGGATTTCAGTCCCATTCACAGAATACCTCAACCAATCAGAGCGTGGGAATATTTCTACCAGCCTATCAGCGATTTACTGGTACCCTGAAGCTGGGCAGGCATGGATTTCAATTCTGCAAAGGGGCATGCACCAACTTGGCACCTCTGCCACTTAGCATACTGAAGCCACCCGCTGGGCCAGGCTCCTCAGAGTCTGGGGTGGGCAAATGGTCGCCAGATAGCCCTTATTCATTACAGGACGTGGGTACTCAAGTATAACTTCGGTATTCCGCCCGCCCTAACAACTTGGCATCTCTGAGACTTTCAAGTCCGGGACCCGAGCAGACTCAGTAGCACTAAGCCTGGTTGCCACCTGGTCTCTGAACCAGGGACTTGGAAATTCCCCAGCTCATATACAGTGCATAAAACATATATATCTTTATACACCATGTTAATAAATATCTCACAAAATTCTTCTGTCTCCTGTCCCCTAGGATCTACTAAAAAGACGTGCATGTTCTTTTTCAGAGCTCCTAGACCTTCCTATAAGAAGTTTACTAAACAGTTGCTTCAAATAACGCTTAGGTTAAGTTTCAGAGTTGCTTCTATTGTACCGAAGCTGTACTTAGAAATAATTTCACTCTTGCAACCTTATGGATGGTTGGGGACACTCCGAACCCCTATACCGGATCCGGGTATTCGAGCATATACTGTGGAGGACTTCTCATAAACCAGGGATCCCTGACTATACCCAGAATACGCGTATACCTATACCCCCTTTTATCTTTCTGGTTTGTGCTGAAGCAGGGCATCCTGGCGGTGAGCCGCGTAACTGCTTTCCAGGGAGGACTTTGTCCGGAGATCTGTGTCTACATGTACCCAGGAATCTGACTCGGCTCCCGTATACATTTTTGGGGTGGCCAGCAACTCTGGACCCCGACTAGCTAGACACAATCCGACAACACTTTTACCGCAAAGTCCACCCTGAAACTCATAGCCTGAGAATCTCCACTGGTTAGCACTCCTGGAAAGGCAAAAGACACATAAATTCTTTATTGTCACATATTTTGCATACAATGCATTGCAGTACATATACAACAGTCAGGCCCAAGAACTGACACTCTAGGACCCCAAAACATGGATCAGGGGCAAGCAAGTGTGTTTGACCTTTATTAGTGAGCCTGGTTACCCCTGTCACAGACTGTCACAGACTCCTGTCGGAATTTCAAGGCGAGAAATTTTCCCACTTTTCGGGGCCAAGTTCTGAGAATAGAACGTTGCGGTCACGGCTGAAATTGCAAGCCGAAAAGAGTACCAGGGCGATTGGTACTATCTCCCGGTCAAGGGATTTTGGCAGCTCTGGAGCAGATACACCGATGGCATCAGGAACTTCATGCCGATTTAAGTTCCAGGACATTTCGGGACAAGTCCCGTTCAACCTAAAGACTTTATTTTATTTGCCTTTTCACCTAGGAAAGTCCAGTTTTGTTGTCCAGACCCCCATTAAGTGTGTTTTCTTCTGTATTTTGTAATCCACTGTGTGTACGTCTGTTTCTATGGAATAAATGACAATTTGTTTTACTATCTTGTTTTGCTCAGTGAATGATCGCGGTAAAAGGTGTAAATACCTGGTCTCCTGTGACACTCTGCCATTATCGTACCCTTCCTATTTCTCCCTCTCTTGCTTTTCCCTCCTTTGAGGCTCACACTGTCAAGATCTTCTCTCCCTGTCCATATTGCGGTCATCTATCGCCCACTTACCTCTACTCATCCCCCTTCTGCCTTTCTCTCTCACTTTGAATCCTGGCTCTCTTTCTTTCTCTCCTCAGACTCCCCTGTTCTCCTTGGGGACTTCAACTGCCACATTGATGACTCCTCTCTCCCTTGGGCTTCCCGTTTTCTCTCTAACCTCTTCTTTTGGCCTTCAACAGTGGACTGCAGCCAGCTCCCACAAGGATGGCCACTAGCTAGACCTGGTTTTCACTAAAAACTTCTCTCTCTCCGATTTCTCCATTACCCACTTTCCTCTCTCTGACCATCACCTCATCTCATTTTCTCTCTCTAGCTTCTCCCCTTCTCCATCTACCCCTCGTTTCTGCAGAAACCTGTGCTCTATTAATCTACCAGCCTTTGATTCCTCTTTACGCTCCTCCCTCTCCTCTCTCAGCTATGCTCCAGACCCTGACAGCCTGGTCAGGAACTACATCTCTGCCTTTGCCTCCTCTCTTGATCTACATGCCCCGCTTTCTCTCTGCCTTTCTAACCCCAGACCCTTGCTAAATTCCCACACGCAAATGCTGCATTCCTCCACTCATTCCTCTGAATGCCTCTGGAGGAAATTTCACACTCTCACAGAATTCCTTCACTACAAATGTATGCTATCTTGATTCAACTCTGCCCTCTCTTAGGCTAAACAATCCTACTTTTCTTCACTAATCAACATGCACAAGTCTAACACACGCAAACTCTTCTCTGTCTTTGACTCTCTACTCAAACCACCCTCAGCTGCCTCTTCTTCTTCCTCCATCACACCTCAGGACTTTGCTGACTATTTTAAGGAAAGGTGGAATCCATATGTCAGAACATCCTCTAGGTTTCCTCTTCCCATCGTACACCGCTTCTTAACTCTCCTCCTGCCTTTCTTGACTCTTTTTCCGCTGTCTCAGAGGAGGATGTGTCACTGCTGATCTCCTCTTCTCCCTCTACTACTTGCCCTCTTGACACCATTCCCTCCCATCTCCTAAAACCTCTTACTCCTGCTATAATCCCTACACTCACACACATTTTTAACTCCTCTCTACTCTGGTACCTTTCCCTCCTCCTTCAAACATGCAACAGTTATACCATTACTCAAAAACAACAAGCTAAACCATACCTGTCTTTCTAACTATCGACCTGTCTCCCTCCTGCCTTTTGCCTCTAAACTCCTTGAACGTCTTGTATTCTCTCGCTTGCTCCATTTTCTCAACACCTATTCTCTGGTTTCTGCACTACTCACTCCACTGAAATAGCCCTCACTAAAATAACTAATGACCTCCATGCTGCCAAAGACAGAGGTCATTAGACTCTGCTCATATTACTCAACCTCTCTGCAGCATTTGATAACGTGGACTACCCTCTTCTCCTTCACATTCTCCATACTCTTGGTATTCGTAACAAAGCTCTATCCTGGATCTCCTCTTACCTTTCCCATCGTACTTTCAGTGTCTCTTCTGCTAACACCTCCTCCTCCTCTATCGATCTCTCTGTGGGGGTACCCCAGGGCTCTGTCCTGGGACCTCTTCTCTTTTCTCTGTACACACTTTGTCTGGGTGACCTAATCACATGTCTTGGGTTTAAATATCACCTCTATGCTGACGACACACAAATTTACTTTTCAACCCCTGACCTTACACGTTCTGTACATACCAAAGTTTCTGAATGTCTCTCTACGATATCATCCTGGATGGCCCTCCGCCGACAAACTTAATATGGCAAAAACAGAGCTCCTCATACTTCCTCCCAAACGTGGCCCTACTACCTCCTTACACATTACTGTTCGAAGTACTATCATTCACCCAGTAGCCCAAGCACGCTGCCTAGGGGTCACACTCAACTCCTCTCACATTCAAAACGTATCTAAAACCTGTCGCTTTTTCCTCCATAATATTACACATATACGCCCTTTCCTCTGTTGCTCGACTGCTAAAACTCTGACTCAAGCCCTCATTCTCTCCCGTCTCGATTACTGTAACCTCCTGCTGTCCGGCCTTCCTGCCTCTCACCTGTCTCCCCTACAATCTATCCTAAATGCTGCTGCCAGAATCACTCTACACTTTCCTAAATTTGTCTCAGCGTCTCCCCTGCTGAAATCCATCTCCTGGCTTCCTATCAAATCCGGCATCTTGCACTCAATTTTCCTCCTCACTTTTAAAGCTTTACACTCTTCTGCACCTCCTTACATCTCAGCCCTAATTTTTCACTATACACTATCCCGACTTTTGCGTTCTGCTCAATGATGTCTTTTCTCTACCACCTTTGTATCTAAAGCCCTCTCCCACCTTAAACCTTTCTCACTGACTGCCCCACACCGCTGGAATGCCCTTCCCCTTAATACCCGACTAGCACCCTCACTATCCCCATTTAAGACCCACCTTAAGACACACTTGCTTAAACAAGCATATGAGTAGCATCGTGGCTAATACTATACATGATACATAAAGCTTGCCCCCCTGCAGACGCACTTACCAGAATGCCCTCTTGCTGTCTCTGTACATTCTTCCTACCTATCAAATAAATAAACTAAGTAACACACCATACAGCATATACCAAGTTACTAAAACCCATGGGGGCCATTACTCAGTCAGGACAATAGAGCAATTAAACAAAGGGTTTAATATAGAAGTTTTTGTATAGAAGTTTACAAAAAGATTACATACAGATAACCAACAGCAAATAAAAGGGGAAGGTAGTGGAAGCATTCTTATAAATTGCAATGTTCAGTTACAGTCCATGGGTGTGGGGGTGCTGCAGAGGCCAACATCTTCCGACATGAGATAATAGTCAGATAAGTGGCTTCCCCAAGTGAATCTGATTCTTGGGGCAGTGCGTGCCCCAGTAAAGCTGCTGACTGCAGAACAGGATATGGACCCGCAGGGCAGAGGTAGGGAGTAGTACACCGACCTTGGCCTGGGATCTGAGGCCTGGGATGCAGGGGTAGACAGGTCCGGTCTGGGGAAGTTGCAGGCACAGGAAAGGGAAAGGCTCAGGAACAGGACTGAGAAACAGGACTCGGAGTACGGAGTACTTTGCATGAGTAAAATCCAAGAGCACCTGCCTGCTACTTAATGGCCAGAGGCAGCTGCTGGCAATGAGAGCCAGAGAGAGGCTAACTTCCTGTCAGGGAGTGAGGGCAGGGATTGCCAGGAAGTAAGATGGCGATGCTTGCTTCAGTAAGTATGACATCACTTCCTGTCAGGAGCTGAGGGCAGGAATTGCCAGGAAGCGACATGGACCCGTTTGCTTCAGTGAGGATAATGTTACTTCATATCGGTGGCCATCTTAGGTATCAAACAGATCCCTTATAGTATCTCCCCCTTCAGGATCGAACTCCGGACAATCCACTGTAGGCTTCGGGGAAAACAACCAAGAGTAAGTTCTTACCAAGGTGGCGTGCAAGGCTGGGTTCTGGGCATATTTCCATGGAGAGGTCAGAAGAGAGTACAGGCTGCGGTCAAGGCAAGGTACACAGAACAGGAACTATGAACGGAACAGGAGCTATGAACAGAACAATGTGGAAACTCACAGGAACAGAACAGAGCTCCATCGTCTGGAGCTATCCAGAGGACATTTATCCTCCTTAAAGGCAGAGTGCCAGTAACCGCAAAGACCACCGAATCCTCAGTGAGGGTGAAACAGAACTATATACATAAGTAAGGGTTCTTTAGTTAAATGTTTTGGCCGAAGGATTATAAGCCTGCAACCATGTCACGGTAAACCCTCTTTAGCAGGTCCTACACTACCCGTAACGGTTTTCTATGCCTCTCTAATGGAGGGAGAAATGTCCCAATATCCGGGTAGCAAGAAGAAGACAAGCAGGGGTCCATGTGGAAGTCCAGGCAGGACAAAGCATGCAATAGCCAGGTCACAGAAAGGGAGGGATCCAGGATGAGGAATATCCAGGGTGCAAGGCACTAGAAAGTGGGCACTGGCAGAGGAGGGGCCTCTGGACGATCCAAGGTGGGGGGTGGGGAGGGGTTGTCGGTGTTCCCTACCTCTGTGGGTCCTTTGCATGGCTCGTGCAATGTGTAAAGCTGTTGAATGTAGAACAGGATACAGACCCACAGGGCAGAGGTAGGGAGTAGTACACCAACCTTGGCCTGGGTTCTTAGGCCTGGGATGCAGGGGTAGACAGGTCCAGATCTAGGGAAGGTGCAGGCACAGGCAAGGGGAAGGCTCAGGAACAAGGCATGGAGTACGTTGCATGAGCAAAGTCCAAGAGCAACTGCCTGCTACTTAAAGGCCAGAGGTAGCAGCTGGCAATGAGAACCAGAGAGTAGCTTACTTCCTGTCAGTTAGTGAGGGCAGGGATTGCCAGAAAGTAAGATGACCACGCATGCTTCAGTACGGAGGAAGTCACTTCCTGTCAGAAACTGAGGACAGGAATTACCAGGAAGTGAGATGGTCCCGATTGCTTCAGTGAGGATAAGGTTACTTCATGGTGGCGCCCTCTTAGGAATTGAACAGATCCCTTATAGCCCCTTGAAGGGATTCTAGCCCCGTTACAGTCTATGGGCTGAAACTGCACCAATCGGAAGCTTGTCAGTAGGAGAGGGGGCCAATCGGAACAAGCCACATCAGGGTGACATCATATCTCTGTTGCGTTGCCAGTCCGACATGAGGGGGCAGGTCTTACCACTGGCCAATGAGGCCATATTCTTAAACAAAGAACCCTTTCTGTGGTGCGAAAATCTGCACCTGCGGCGTTGGGGGAGCAGACAAATGAGCCCCATGTGGAACTGCTCAATTCCCATGCTTGACAGCCACCATGCCGTCTCTTTCCATCCCACTACTGGAGCAGGGTAGGAGGGTGGCAGGGGAGCCTGAGGGCTATTAGTGGTCTGCTGTGGGCTGTCTGAGGACAAATAAGCAGTCTGGGCCCTCTTGGGTGGTCTATTTTGTCTGCTGCTGCTGCTGCTGTACTCCCTCCTCCTCTCCGCATGTCGAGCAGTGGGGGAAAGAAAGTAAGGTGAGTGGCTGGAAAGCCACACTCCAGCATATTCCTTTACTATTTATATTTGTTCTAATCTCACTTCTTTCCAAGCTACACTTTTTCTCCTACTATCCTCATTATTCCTCTAACCATTCATATATCTCCATCTCTCCTTCCTTTTCCACTTTTCAGTTCACATGAACTCCTTTCCTATCTGCGCCCTTAGACAGCAATTAGCAATACACCTTGTGCTAAACCACACCTACAAATTCTCCGCACACATCCTCTTTATTTCCATGCTTCTCCTTGCCTATTTGAATATTTCTCCCAATCCTGGTCGCTGTCTTATTTCTCATGCTCTCTTCCTCAACTGCCACATCCAATGTTTCCTCGTTGTGGTTTGAACCCCTCTAGCCTCATACCCATCCCCTGTCAACCATCCTTTCCTCTCCCTTTCTCTTGTGGCATTTGGAATGCACACTACCTTTCCAACAAGTCCCTGTTTGTACATGACTTCGCTCTCTCTCACACTCTGCTCTTTTTTGCTATAACCAAGACTTTGCTCACTCAGTCTAACTCTGTTCTGGAAGCTGCCCATTCTTTCTCCCACATTATGCACCATGGTGGCAGGGCTCCTCCTATCCTCAATCTGCCATTAACTAACCCTTCCTATACCTCCCTCTTTCTTTTACTTCCTTTGAGGCTCACATTTTCCAGCTTTTTTCTCTTCTCCCTCTCCAGCTGGTGGTCATCTATTGTCCACCTAACTCTACTCATCATCCTTCTCTTTCTCTCTGACTTTGAATTATAACTTTCCTTCTTTCTCTCCTCTGACTCATTCCCCTTCTCTTCCCCATGGGTACTTCAACTGCCATATTAATGACCCCTCTCTCCTTTTGGCTTCTGTTTTCTCTCTTTAACCTCTTCTTTTGGCCTTCACCAATGAACTGCAGCTAGCACCCACAAGCTTGGCCACAACCTGGACCTTGTTTTCACACAAAAAAATGATCTCTCTAATTTCTCAATTTCCCCCTTTGCCCCTTTTCTTTTTCTCTGACCATCATCTCCTTTACTCTCTCAGTTCTCCTCTTATTCACCATCTAATTTCTGCAGATAAAGTACCTGCGTTCCATTAATCTACAAGCTCTTGACTCCACTTTGCTCTCTCATTTCTCTCTGCTCTGCTACAGACTCTGAGAACTTGGTCATGAACTACAACTCTGTCCTATTCACCTCTCTTAATTTACATGCCCATATTTGTCTCTCCTGGTCTCACCCTTCTAATCCCAGACCCTAGCTAAACTGCCATACACGCATGTTCCATTCCTGCTCTCGCTCCTCTGAACATGCTGTCGCAGTCTTCTTTCTCTACAAATGTATCCTATCCTGTTTGAACTCTGAACTCTGCCCTCTCCCAGGCTAAACAAACCTTATTTTCTTCATTAATCAACACTCAGAAGTCTAATCCACGTCACCTCTTCTCTGTCTTTGACTCTCTTCTGAGACCACGATCTGTTTTTCATCCTCCATTTCACCTTACGTCTTTGCTGACTATTTCAAGACAAATGTGGATTTCTCTGTATCCACCTTATATTCTGCACCTCCTCTTCCTATCTCTCCTCCTGCCTTCCTTAACTCTGTTTCCTATGTCACACAGGAGGAAGTGTCACTGCTGATCTCCTCCTCTCCCTCTATCACTTGCCCTCCTGACCCCATTTCCTCCCAACTCCTCAAACCTCTTGTTCCCACTCTAAGACTTACATTCACACATATTTTGAACTCCTTCCTAAGCTCTGGTACCTTTCGACCTCCTACAAGCATGCAACAGTTATTCCTTTACTCAACACAGCACGCTTTAACCTACCTGTCTCTCTAACTATCACCCTATCTCCCTTCACATTATCCATACTCTTGGTATTCATAGCAGAGTTATTTTCTGGATTTCCTCTTACTTGTCCCATTGTACTTTCAATGTCTGATTTACTAACAAACTGTCGATCTCTCTGTGGGTATAACCCAGGGGTCTGTCCTGGGACCTCTTCTCTTTTCATACTCTCTCTAGGTGTGACGGTGCTCATCTCAAATCAGGAAGCGGACACGCAGGGCTGAGGTAGGGATGCAAATAAACCGACCACAGCCCAGGGACAGAGTCCTGTAAGAATATCCGTAGTCGGTATGGAAGCAGGGGTCAGGGCTGGTGGCAGAGTTGCAACATCCAGGAGACAGGCAGAGGTCAGGCGGAAGGCAGCAAGGTCGGGGTCAGCAACAGGGAATCAAAACAGGCTAAAGCGTAACTGCAAAGACCAACAGGAGCTGCAAACGGTAGAATTTTGCTCTGCGACTTCCTATAGTAACTTCAGCCTCATAAAGCAGAGTGCCAGTACCCAAAATGGCCACAGTGAGCAGAAAGGGCAGGAGAGACAGAAAACCTGGACCATAGTGAAAACCCGACACGGATCAAGCAGAATTCTTACAGTATCCCTCTTGAGGAGAGACCTCCGGGCGATCTAAGCGTGTTTGGCAGGGAATTTCCGATGAATCGCCCGGACCAGTTTTGAGGCATGGAGACCCCTGGATTTGATCCATGAATTTTCCTCGGGTCCATAACCCTTCCAATAGACCAAGTACTGTAGCCCGCCATGGAATCTACGGGAATCCAATATTTGGCTTACTTCAATTTCTTCCTGGCCATCCACCAAGAACGGTCTAGGAGGAGGGAGGGTTAGAGGACCTCTCAGAACCCAGTCGTCTTGTTGTCAGAAATAAACAAACGGCTTGAGGAGGGAGACTTGGAACATTGGGGGTATTCTTAAATTATCCGGAAGTTCCAGTTTGAGCACCACCGGGTTGACTTCTTTCAAGATTTTATAAGGTCCAATGAACTTGGATCCGAGTTTGGAGGACGGCTGTTTCAAGCGAATATTTTTTATTAGCCAGCCAGACCTGATCTCCCACTTGAAACGGAGGTGGTGGTCCTCGACGTTTGTCCGCCTGGGTTTTTTGCTGGAGAGCGGCTTTGGTCAGATTGACCTGGATTTTCTTACAGAGTAACTGAAGTTCTTGGATTTTGTCATCCACTGCAGGAACTCCGGCGTGGAGACTGGAAGGAGGAAGGGCAACGGGATGGTACCCGTAGGCACAGAAAAACGGTGGTTCCAGTGTTGAATCGTGCTTCATGGAATTGCGGGAAAACTCGGCCCACATAAGCAGATGAACCCAGTCGTCCTTTTGTCAGAAATAAAACAGCAGAGGAATTGTTCCAAGGACTTGTTGGCCCTTTCCATGAGACCTTTGGACTGGGGATGGTAGAAAGAAGAGAAATGTAGGGATACCCATTCTTTGGTAGAAGGCTTTCCAAAATCTGGAGATAAATTGGGATCCGCGATCTGAGACTATATCCGTCGGGACTCCATGGAGGCGGAATATCTCCTTAATAAAGATCTCCGATAGTTCAGAGTCCGTGGGTATCTTCCTGAGGGGAACAAAATGGGCCTGTCGTGTGAATCGGTCGACCACTACCAGTATGGTAGTCATATCCCTGGAGGGAGCCAGCTCCACAATAAAATCCATGGAAAGATGGGTCCACGGGCGGGTGGGAAATGGCAATGGCTGGAGCAATCCACAGGGTAATTGTCATGGGAGACCAGGTTTATCAACACCTTTTTATACCGGGATTATATGATTGAGCAAAGCAAGGAGGTAAAATAAATTGTAATTTATTTCACGAAAAGACATACACATAATGTCAACCTATTTCTTCCTGTCTCTCCATCTAACTGTACAACATAGTTGTACTCATTCATCTTTCTGAGAACCGTGTACGATCCAGACCAGGCAGCCATTAATTTGTTCTGCCGAGTAGGCTTTAGAACAAGTACTTGCTGTCCTGGGATGAATGACCGGCTATGGACATTCTGGTCATACCAAGCTTTCTGTTTGGTCTGAGCCTCCCTGAGACTAGCCTGTGCCAACCCCATAAGCATTTCTAGCCGGTCTCTGAGATCTACTACATACTGAAGCACAGAAACATCAGTATTAGTAGTCTCCCCTTCCCATTCCTCACGGAATAGGTCAAGAAGTCCCCGTACCCTGCAACCATATAGCAACTCAAAGGGAGAGAACCCGGTAGATTCTTGCGGTACCTCTCGGTATGCAAACAGCAAATGCTGTAGGTGAATCTCCCAGTCCTTCCCTTCAAACTGCTGCAATGAACATGCGTCTCTTTACATCAATGTATAAAGCACTTTGCTCCATTGTTTGCCAAATGTGCATCAGCTTTTCATTTGGGGTGTCAAAAGTAGAAGTGAGGGAGGAGTAATAATGCATAAATTGTAAGGAAATGTATCAGATTGGGAACCTCTGTGCATCACTTTTTCTACCTTGAATCTGTGTCAGAAAACCTGCCAAGTTTAAAATGTATAACAATATAAACATGGTGTAAGAAAAAGTTTTCTACATTTGACACAACTTTGCACAGTAAAATGGTATAAAAACACATGTTTCTATTAATTGATACATTATTTGAGGGTATCATTTTAATGCTCCCATTGGGCACTGTACCATTGCATTTTTTTAATGGTCCTTGTCACGGGAGACCAGGCATTTACACCTTTTTACCATGATCATTCATTGAGTAAAACAGGTAAAGTGAAATAAATTGTACATTTATTTGCATGAAAAGGCATACACACAATGATACCCAAACTACATAAGAAAAGATACACTTACTTGGGAACTGGGGTAAAAAAAAACTGGACTTTCCTAGCTGTATGGCACTCTAAACAAGACTTTTTCTTTGACCGGGACTTAGCCCGAAAAAACTCAAATCGGCATGAAGTTCCAGAGGCCACCGCTCCCTTCTCTTTGAGAACTTGAGCTCTTTCTTGACCGGGTGTTAGTACCAAACTCCTGAAACTAACAATGGCTTGCAATCCCAGCCGCGACCGCTACATTCTCTTCTCAGAACTTGGCCGCCAAAAGTCAGGATTTAGAAACTTTTCCACCGTTGATTTTTCGTTTGTAAATCTTGGCCGCAAAAAGTGGGAATATTTTCCGGGCAGACTTTTCTGAAGCCGCTGCCTTGTTATTCGCGCAAGAGCACTTTCAAAAAGCCCGTCCGCAGTTCTGGCGCCTGGAATTTCCACGTTCATTGGCTTAGGGGTTTATTTTGAAGTTCATTTACAAAATACTACAGCCAATCAGAGTGTGGGAACTTTCTCAACAGCCAATCAGAGCAATGCGGGGAATCTGAATCTGCCAAGGGACATGCGCAAGTTTGCCACCTTAGTCCCTTGCTATTCAGATGCCACCCGCTGGGTCAGGCTCCTCCAAGTCTGGTGGGGCAAATGGTAGTCCAGACGACTTCCATTAATCCCAGGACGTGGGTACTTGAGCCCTCTCCTGCTACCCAAATGGTCTTCCCACCTCAGGCACCCTCTGGTGGCTTTCATCTCTGATGTCTCAGCAGACTGACTGGTACCAATTTAGTAGCCCTGGCAGTCTGTCGGAACATCGCTTCTGAAAGTCCAGGGAATAGAATAGAAAGCAGCACTTTATTTTCTACTAGCCTTTATTCCCCACACACCTCTAATAGGCTTGGACTGGTCTATAACAGTCCACTCACAGCCTTATATTTGGTTGGAGTGCCCATGAACCCCAATACAGGTTCTGAGCTCCCTGAGCATTAACTAGGTAACCCCCTTAACCTAGGGACCCCTCATAGTTACAGGGACCATTTGCATCCCTGTGCCCATTTACCTTTCTGGCTGTGCTGAAGCATGGAACCCTAGCGGTGAGTCGTGCAAGGGGAGATATTGCCGGGACAATGTGCCTACATGTATATGTGAACCAAGCATGATTCTCTGGTACATTTTTAGGGGAACCGACAACTGCCCAACTACCTAGGCACATTCTGACAACAATTCCTCTGCAAACCCCCCTCCCAGCCCCTCCCCCCCCCCTTGTAACTCATACCGTAGCAATCCCTGCTTGCTGGCATCCCTGGAAAGGCAAAAACATAAAAATTCTTTAATGTCGCACATTTACACAGTATGCATGTACAACGGTTGGGCTCAAGAGCTGATACTCTTGTACCCCAATACATGGATCAGAGGTAAACAAATGGGCTTAAACCTTTATTGAGAGCCTGGTTACCCCTCACCGTCACAGTCCTATTCTAAAAAGATGCAGGGGGCCTTTGGCATTAGCGTTTTATAAGCTTTCTGATTGATGCATAAGTAAATGCTAGCAACCCTCATCGAAATTCTAATTGGTTTTAAGAGATTGAAAATTGGCATAAAAATGAGACATTGTAAGCATGCTGGCAGTTAGCAGCTCCAACACAAACATGAGAATGTTATCAAATGATTTAATCTGGGTTCCGATTTGAAAGAATTCTGGAACACAAATGTTTGTCGCCATCAGTAAAACTCACGTGTTCTTAGAAGTCTGATTTTTCTTGTATAAGAATGATGGCCCCCATTACTAAACTGTCCTATTCCATAAGACACTTTGTATCGCTTGAAAACCTTGTGTGGTCCTTTAAAGGTGTCTAATGGCAGAACACTACATATATTTGCCCATACATCCTAGATTTTACTATTCGGTAATATACAGTGCATGTAGTTATTGATTTGTATAAACTAGTTGTTAAACTACAGTAGTAAAATTCACCACTGTTCAGTTTTTTAATGCATACAGTAGTTAACACATTGACTTTAATAGCATCTCACCATAATGAATATAGGGAAATGACTTTGTCTTTCAGCATCCTTTGGTTTAGTTAAATTGTAATCTTAACTAAGTGGGAAGAAGTATAATGTTCTCTAGCAGTTACAGACAAACACTTACATTTATCATTTTTTTTCTCCCTTTATTGTAATTTTAGAAGCTAAAAACAAGGTGAATTTCTTAACCCTTCTGCTGCCATAAGGACAAGCAATGCTTAACTATGTGTTAATGCTTCATTGATAAGTGAGATTTTATCAGAGAAACAACAGCACAATTCTACATTGTATTTGCTCCAAGTTTAAAAAAAAATCTTTAGAGAGAAAGGAAAGAGTGGACTCTCTGATGATTATGTAACCACAACAGCAACATAAAATCGGAAGCAACAACATCATCATTGGATAAGCAGAAAATGCTGGATAGGCAAACACATAGCAGTAATTGCCTGGTCCAATAGTCAATACACCATATCATAAAGTTCATTAAATTGCATATGCAAAGATAAGCCTATGGAGCATACTGTAGTCTTTGAGTTGCTAAAATTACTTGTATCACTCATAGAATCTATATGTGGCAGAACCACCATTTTACTGGAGTGTAATCCATGTAATTACCCACTAAAAATGAAGGCCACAAATAAACTCACAGAGGCTCTTCCCAGCAAGTGTATAGTGTGCCACAGTAGAATATAAGTAGCATATTTGCCATTTCCGATTGCCTCAGTTCATGCATGCAGAAAATCGGATGATAAACAGAAATTGTATAATGTGACATAGTAATATATGAGTAGTACACTTGTTGTTCCAATCATCTGAGTTGTATGTGCAACAAATCATCCCGAGTGTCTCAAGTAGGCTATAGCACAACTGCTCCTCACCATCCAATATGGCCTGATTCCTGGTCAATCAAATATGTCCAATGCAGGTATTGAAATTGGATGAGATGATTGCTGTAAACACTCAAACTGGTTGAAATGGTCCATGGAGCCAGCCCACATATTAAAAAGGTAAGCTTAGAGGGCAAGTCCCATCTAGGATCAATGGTTTAGTAGGTTGAATGTAGGTGATTGGCACCTTTCAAACAATTTAGGTGGTATAGGTATTTTAAAATATGTTTCAAAGATGTAAATGTTTCTATGATAACCAAGGGCCATAT